>NC_069504.1:660697422-660926854 GCF_027579735.1 Bombina bombina
AATCCTTATTGCCTTTGCAGTTTATTTGTAAAGCTGAGTATTGCAGCGCTGTGGGGTGTTACTGGTACTCGTAGATGGCAGCTGAGAGATTGCTGTGTGGATAAGGGCTTAAAAACACAATATGGCGTCTTTTCCCGCCAAGTGCTGTCCGCTACTGTTATGTATGTTAGATGGCCCCCAAACCCTCTCCGGGCTCAATGACTGTAGGCTTTTATTTATCTAATAAAGTCCCCAGCCTATCGTATGTGTATCTGTGCCTTGGAGTGATAAGTTGTTACCTCCTTGCAGCGTTGGCTCCCTTCGGCAACTTGCGTGGCTTTCTGTCTGACAGTAATGGCAGCCGCTTTCTGTGTTCGGCGATCCTGTTCACCTCTCCTGAGGAATTTCAATTGCGGATGCCTCGTTATGTCTCACCACCTTCTGTATCAATAATGTAGAGTTTGCGGCTCTGTTCAGCCGCCGGAGCGGAGCCCCGACCCTCTGGCAGCTGAAGTTGTAGGCAGTGTCAGCCGGGCTGTGGATCCCTCCGGTTGCGTTGAAAGAAAAAGTTTTGCCGGGCTAACAAATCAGGCTCTGGTCTTCCTATTATCTTATGGGATTGATTTCAGATAAAAGTCTCTTAATAATAGGGTACATTTTGTGCACAATCTTTTGGCTGCACAGGAGCTCCCTAAAAACACGTCCAGCTTCTATGGCTGCTGGCCACGCCTCCCAAAATGCACATACATTTTTAACTGAAATTCTGTTCTTTTTAACACTATTCTGTTCTTTTTTTTAACATTCTGTTCTTTTTAGCCACCAGAGGAGGCTTAGGGTAGTTAATAGGGTAAGGCGCTCTATGAGCATCTCATTTTCAGAAGTGGAATCAGAGGGGTACTTTTATTAACATTGGAAAATGTGTTAACTGTGCTGTTTGTAACCTTGATTACAGAAGTGAACCTGCAGTTGTTGTGGTGCCAAGAGGAGGGTTTAAAAGGCCCTTGCT
The DNA here is from genome assembly GCF_027579735.1 of Bombina bombina. Classification (NCBI taxonomy): domain Eukaryota; kingdom Metazoa; phylum Chordata; class Amphibia; order Anura; family Bombinatoridae; genus Bombina; species Bombina bombina. Next base: position 660,698,408 of record NC_069504.1, read on the forward strand.
AACGCTAATCAGTGCTTGGCTATTCCTATGGAAATACTGGCATTTTTGTCTCTTATCTGCTATCCTGGTTTTGCTCCCTCCTTATCTCCTGGTTTTGCCCCCTCCTTATGTCCTGGTTTATGCTAGAAGCATAATCTGCACCTGTACTCTGATCTAAGGACTCTTTTACTGGCTGCTAACTTCTGGAACAGAACTTTTGACTCTCTTTGCCAGATACTCTAGTATTGAATGTTTGCCTGGCTTTTGACTGGATTAACTTTAAGTGCTGAATTTTTGTTCTGATTATCTGGTGACAACCTTGGCCTGTTCCTGATGTATGAATATATCACATTTCCTGCAAGCTTGGTTCCAGACATCCAACAACGTAAATCCCTTTTTCCCTTATACAGTCACTATTAATGGTTCAATAAGTCTTGTCAATGAAACTGGGTAGTAAGTTGATCCAGTGTGAGAAGCCTAGAGCAAAATAAGGAGGGAATAATTGGAGGAGTAAAGAGAAAGCTAAAGGGGGCGGAGCCAACTGTTGAGGAGACAGGACGTGTTTTGATGCAGCTCCTGGCTCTCTAATATATTTACATGGTTTATTGTCTATATGAAAGATTTAAATCTATATAGTAAACTAGCAGAAGACAATTTTTACCTATCCTTAACATATGGAAACTATCGATTGATTATCGTGAAAGCCTGGACCTGATTTCATTTCCTAGATAGTGCCACATGGAGAGGTTTCATAAAAGCCTACAGCCAATTTTATCTGCTGACATGGAAGCATTGAAAATTTGGGAACAGAAAGCACAACAAAGTTTGGAACGACATTACCGGAGCATGAAAGAAGACCTCATGGATCTCTTAGCTGCCCTCACGCTGCCGCAGAGACATGAAGCTATGAGACGTAACCTGGAACAGAGCGAGGAGTTTTGGTCCTCATCTAGACCGCCGCTGCAGGAAAACCCAGGGACTCCCGCTGCTGGACTTATGGTGAGCCAAGATAACGGGGACTTAGAACAAACTCTAGAATCCGTTTGTCCACTGCCTTTAGACACCGACCTAGAGGCTAAAGAGCCATCACATGCTGATTTGGCGCGTGTACGTGCCGACATGTTCCCCACAGCTCTCTCTTCACATCTAGGTTTTACGTTTCAGCCTCATGGGGACATGCCGACTGCGGTGAACTGCCACATAGGGGAGTCTGTGCTTATGACCTCAATTAGACATGTTTCCTTTACACGAAGTGGAGGCCTAGCCTTGAAACGAACCTTCACTGAGAAGCCCCCACCTACACAGGATCGATCTTTTAAGCTATCTACCGGGAAGATGATGTTTATTAACGGCCTGGAGGTCAATCTGTGTCAGTTGAAAGTGGGAACTGACCAAGATTCGGGGCAAACACTGCGATACCGCTCTGGAATAGGCTGAATCACGGATAATTCTCATGGCAGAAGAGGAGCCTCACACACAAAACTGGCCAAACGCTAATATTGGACTGTAAAAATGACGTTGTTGTAATTTTTTTGATAACAATAGAGGACTGTGTGGTATCACCTGAAGCTATTTGATTAGGCTATCACTTCCCACATTTTTGATAACCTTGTTTGGCAGCACATGCTTGGTCTTACTGCATATCTCCTCAAATCCTAATTTCAGCAACCCACAAACTCTATCTTCCAAAATTCTACATTGTGGTATCGTTCCTAATTGCCCTAACTATCTATTATAATGTCTGACCACCTGCTGTGGGTCACTTAGGTTATTTTGCTCTGTGTCTACTTGCTGTTATAGATATCAAAAGTATTCTGTAGCAAGATAACAGCAAGTGCCCTGTGATATTATTATGCTTACATTCAGTCAAGTATCTAGGAGTATATGATTTATGGCTGTAGGGAACTTACCTTTTTTTACAGCTAACATATACAAACTCTAAAGTGAGTACTACCCTCTAGATATATACTATTAAGTTATACTCAGATTTGTATTTTAGTCTGCTTTAACGATATAGGATTAGATATTTCCCCACCTCATAGTTTATCCTGTACTCGCATGTTCATTATGAATGCTTAGGTTGTTAAGTACATTTGCTTATATCTTATATTCAGTAAAGTTATATCTAATTCATAGCTATCTTAGAGCAATACTAGATGTCACGTGCCTTAACTAATGCTACTTATCCTATGTTTAGGCGATAACTGCCTACAGGCCTGTTTTGGGACAATCTGTGAATTAACAGTTATTTAGTTTTAGAGCACTCTAATATATTAGTCATGAGATTTGGAGCACCTGAGATTCGCCTTCACCCTACACTAGTTTACTATATATTAGCTAGCATTGCAAAGTTTACTGGTGATAATACTTATGTTATGGCGATGTTTATTTAAAGATTTACTATATCTGCCTCTCCTTCATGGGTGAGGAAGTATGTACGCCTTATTCACGGGGGGGGGGGGGGGGGGGGAAAGAATAATAATTTCTACACTTTATGCTTACTTTATGATATTTGCTAAAAGCATATCTGTATTATATGGGCACTTGGCTGCGCACCCACTTAGTGACACTCATAATACTAATGTATAACCACCTTGTTAGGGCGTCTATGACCTATACAAAATAAGCCTAAACCTCCTCATACGGGGCCAAAATTATACCGATATTCCCCTGTCTATACTATAGTTATACTATTGTGTTCATCTACTAATGTCTTTATCGGAAGGCTTTTGAGGATAACCCTGTTATTACTTAGAGCCTGCCTGCCTAAATGGTTTGATAAATATTAAATAAGTTATGTACATGCTAAATCTCTATATATAGTTACTCTAGATTAAACTCCTTATCGCACTGCATTTATATGTTTTATCTGCATGTCTGTCACTGTTCAGGACGGTGCTATTACCCACAAAGGTTCAGTGGCGTTGGTACTGTCATTAAGCTGTTTATACTGCAATATTAACTAGACCTTTAATTATACATCCCAACAGCCACCCTAATTTTTACATTCTAGATGCTGCATACTATAGGCTGACATATTGGGGCAAGAGTGATGTATATTCATTGTACATATATTACTGTTACTAGGGGCTGAGTCCTACTCTATTTAGACCATATGGTACCTGCATTTCCTCCAGCTGGTGAAGGTGGTGGGGATTTTGATTAACACCCCATATTGCAGTATATATGTGTGTAAAGTAGGAGGCACTTACTTACCTTAAGTATTAACACGCTACTCAGCCCATGGCACCTATACACCAGACACTATATATATCCTGGCAAAATTTGCCTATTTAAAGTATTAGTACTACTGCAGATCTATACGTAGGGGTATAGGCTTTCACCTTCACATACTTCATTTAATGTATATAGCTCAAAACATATATGGATGTTGCTCATTATCTAAAGGTATACCTGTGCTCATATTAGGGGCACTACCTACAACCTCTTATGTACCCCGATTTCACAAAGATCTTACACAATAATGCCCTACTAGGGGATAAACCCCAGCTTTTGTTACTCACCTATATGATACGTGATATCTGTATATTTACCCTTGGTACCATCCTGTTATGAACACTTATATTCCTATTGGAGATTTTCTCTTTTGTATTATATTATATTGCATCATATCTATGCATGATACTGGTCTGTAGTGTGACCTCAAGCAGTCCCCCTAGCAGTCTACGACTATTAACCCATGTGTATGTGATAGTTAGTATTGTACTCAGGTTATAGCCGCATGCAGTTTAGGCTACATGCATAGTATGCTTTTAGTTAAATTTAATCACTGTTATATTTTACATGTCAGTTTTGCCCTATCTCCCATGCCACATGTTATACAACGATAAATAAGCGACCATGTTCATTAACATTTCTATGGTCTCTCGCCCCCCCACCATAGTTGTCCATAGCTATTTATATTGCTATTGTTTCTATTTCCATAAAATAATTTAAGTATGCTATAATATTGTTATATAGACATATTACCTATATAAGCGGTGCTTACCCGCTGACAATTTCCTAATTCCCCCCTTGCTTTTTATGAAGCTCTTGACATTATGACCCTGACTTTAACAATATGAAACGGTCAAGTACAAATTAGTTCAGAATAAAATGGGTCTATATGGTAGCTACAGTGCTCTTTCAGAGTGCCTTTTTAACATTATGGCCTGGAATAATAGCTACCCATATTATCATATAAAAAAACAAAATGAGGTTCTCAGATGTATTTTGGCATTTATTATATACATTTTATTTTTTATTTATTGCCTGTTATATTGTTATTACGACAATCATTGCTATGTTTTTGAAACCTGTATATGCCATAGTTTTTTGTTGTCATTATGAAAAACCCTCAATAAAAAATTATTAAAAAAAAAAAAGAGAAAGCTAAAATCTTCTGAAAGTTATTGGACTTTAGGATTCCTTGGAAGTACCAGTGGGAGATTAAACTGATAACCAAGGAAGCATGGCATAGAAGACTGAGAGGAGATAGATCTCCTATAGAGGGTAAAACCTCAAAATGAAAGGTCGAAGTTTCTGGCATGTAAGGCTTGAAGGTTATGTATACTACTGTAATTGAGAGGATTGATTAGCTTTAAAATAGGGAAATAAACACACAAGGCAATATTACAAGTCACGCGGTATGAGTTTTCCACGCGTGATATGGTCTTTTCACAATCAATTTTCATTGTGCAGATTTTACAAGTCTTAAAAAATTGCTATTGCACACGCCTTTTATGCAACAATTCTTTCCGCGCTCAAAGAGCTGTAGTTAACAGTTTTCCGCAACATAAAAGTTTCACAAAACACTTCAAAAATACATTACATATTAACAATGTCTATTTAAAATTATTTAAAAATATTTTGCACACAAAAGTTATAAGGGCTCAAAGATAGGAGATCTCAGGTGTTAGAAAAAAAAGCAGACTAAGGGATTTTACATTGACATACATACAGTACACATACATAGAGAAACATGGATTTATATGTATATATGTTTAACAATGGAAATAATTTAAAGATTTTACATTACAATCTTGTGCACATTAAACAATATCTCAGAGGGATTTTCAAAGAGATATTCACATATAGATCTCAAGATATCTATACATATATCTATCTATCTATATATATATATATATATATACAGTAAGATCAGCACTCACCAGCATCACCATCCACTCTGTGCACGGCCATAAGAATCCATCCAAAACAGAAGCAGCATGTAGAAAAGGAATCCGGTGAATATTCCAATAGCTCCACCGCGGCATAAAGAGCCAGTACCAGAGAATAGATTAATCACCTTTATTCAATGAATACATATTCATTGAATAAAGGTGATTAATCTATTTTCTGGTGCTGGCTCTTTATGCTGCGGGGGAGCTATTGGAATATTCACCGGATTCCTTTTCTACATGCTGCTTCTGTTTTATATATATATATATATATATATATACACACACACATCTCGCTATAAATAGATATCTGTCCAAAAATCATCACATATATAGAGAAATATTGATTTACAAATAAATAGAACATATTCCGTTAAGAAAACATTCTTGCAATATGAAATATTCACATTTTCATGTACATTTGAGGAGAATACGTCATGGGCTTTGCGCAACAGATTCGTTTATTTTCTCTAATTGTCTTTTTCATTGACTTCTATCGGGGAATACGTGAAGGCGCAAGGGATTTGGCTTTTTGGATTCTGCGGGTTAACGCACACACACAAAATAGGTTATTTTGCAACTTGTAATACCTGCGCACCCCAACATAAAGCACATGGTGTTTTCGCAATTACGAAAAACAGATTTGCCATGTGACTTGTAGTCTTGCCCACAATGAGTTACAGACTGCAATGTTGACGTAACATCAGGTGTGCATGCGTATGTATATAAACATATGTTTGTCTTTATGTAAGTCATTCTTTTTTTTTAAAGAGTTTCTCTCCATTTCCTGACCAGTAGTTACCAGAGCCATCCCTGCTGCCCTTTTTATGAAGAGGCACAAAATTCGCTATTCTCCAATCATCGGGAACAACTCCTGTTAATAGTGACTGACTAAACTCATCAGTTAATGGGCAAAATAGCACAAATTGAGGTTTTCTTAAAACCCCTGTATGGATATTATCAGGACCCACTGGCTTTTTTATATTTATTTTTGATAATCCCAATAAAAACAAAATTTATGCTTACCTGATAAATTAATTTCTCCTGTAGTGTGGTCAGTCCACGGGTCATCATTACTTCTGGGATATTATCTCCTCCCCTACAGGAAGTGCAAGAGGATTCACCCAGCAGAGCTGCTATATAGCTCCTCCCCTCTACGTCACCTCCAGTCATTCGACCAAAGGACCAACGAGAAAGGAGAAGCCCAAGGGTGTAGTGGTGACTGGAGTATAATCCAAAAATTTTTTAGCCTGCCATAAAAACATAATTTATGCTTACCTGATAAATTCCTTTCTTCTGTAGTGTGATCAGTCCACGGGTCATCATTACTTCTGGGATATTAACTGCTCCCCTACAGGAAGTGCAAGAGGATTCACCCAGCAGAGCTGCATATAGCTCCTCCCCTCTACGTCACTCCCAGTCATTCGACCAAGGACCAACGAGAAAGGAAAAGCCAAGGGTGAAGTGGTGACTGGAGTATAAATTAAAAAATATTTACCTGCCTTAAAAACAGGGCGGGCCGTGGACTGATCACACTACAGAAGAAAGGAATTTATCAGGTAAGCATAAATTATGTTTTCCTCTGTTAAGTGTGATCAGTCCACGGGTCATCATTACTTCTGGGATACCAATACCAAAGCAAAAGTACACGGATGACGGGAGGGATAGGCAGACTCTTTATACAGAAGGAACCACTGCCTGAAGAACCTTTCTCCCAAAAATAGCCTCCGATGAAGCAAAGGTGTCAAATTTGTAAAATTTGGAAAAAGTATGAAGCGAAGACCAAGTTGCAGCCTTGCAAATCTGTTCAACAGAGGCCTCATTCTTGAAGGCCCAAGTGGAAGCCACAGCTCTAGTAGAATGAGCTGTAATTCTTTCAGGGGGCTGCTGTCCAGCAGTCTCATAAGCTAAACGAATTATGCTACGAAGCCAAAAAGAAAGAGAGGTAGCGGAAGCTTTTTGACCTCTCCTCTGCCCAGAGTAAATGACAAACAGAGAAGACGTTTGTCGGAATTCCTTAGTTGCCTGCAAGTAAAATTTTAGAGCCCGGACTACATCCAGGTTGTGCAGTAGACGTTCCTTCTTTGAAGAAGGATTTGGGCATAAAGAAGGAACAACAATCTCTTGATTGATATTCCTGTTAGTAACTACCTTAGGTAAGAACCCAGGTTTAGTACGCAGGACTACCTTATCCGAATGAAAAATCAAATAAGGAGAATCACAATGTAAGGCTGATAATTCAGAGACTCTTCGAGCCGAGGAAATAGCCATTAAAAATAGAACTTTCCAAGATAACAACTTTATATCAATGGAATGAAGGGGTTCAAACGGAACGCCCTGTAAAACATTAAGAACAAGGTTTAAACTCCATGGTGGAGCAACAGTTTTAAACACAGGCTTAATCCTGGCCAAAGCCTGACAAAAAGCCTGGACGTCAGGAACTTCTGACAGACGTTTGTGTAACAGAATGGACAGAGCTGAGATCTGTCCCTTTAATGAACTAGCAGATAAACCCTTTTCTAAACCTTCTTGTAGAAAAGACAATATCCTAGGAATCCTAACCTTACTCCAAGAGTAACCTTTGGATTCACACCAATGTAGGTATTTACGCCATATCTTATGGTAAATCTTTCTGGTAACAGGTTTCCTAGTCTGTATTAAGGTACTAATAACTGACTCAGAAAACCCACGTCTTGATAAAATTAAGCGTTCAATTTCCAAGCAGTCAGCTTCAGAGAAGTTAGATTTTGATGTTTGAAGGGACCCTGTATCAGAAGGTCCTGTTTCAGAGGTAGAGACCAAGGCGGACAGGATGACATGTCCACCAGGTCTGCATACCAAGTCCTGCGTGGCCACGCAGGTGCTATTAGAATCACTGATGCTCTCTCTTGTTTGATTCTGGCTATCAATCGAGGAAGCAACGGGAAGGGTGGAAACACGTAAGCCATCCTGAAGTCCCAAGGTGCTGTCAGAGCATCTATCAGGACTGCTCCTGGATCCCTGGATCTGGACCCGTAACGAGGAAGCTTGGCGTTCTGTCGAGACGCCATGAGATCTATCTCTGGTTTGCCCCAACGTCGAAGTATTTGGGCAAAGACCTCCGGATGAAGTTCCCACTCCCCCGGATGAAAAGTCTGACGACTTAAGAAATCCGCCTCCCAGTTCTCCACTCCCGGGATGTGGATTGCTGACAGGTAGCAAGAGTGAGACTCTGCCCAGCGAATTATCTTTGATACTTCCATCATAGCTAGGGAGCTTCTTGTCCCTCCCTGATGGTTGATGTAAGCTACAGTCGTGATGTTGTCTGACTGAAACCTGATGAACCCCCGAGTTGTCAACTGGGGCCAAGCCAGGAGGGCATTGAGAACTGCTCTCAATTCCAGAATGTTTATTGGCAGGAGACTCTCCTCCTGACTCCATAGTCCCTGAGCCTTCAGGGAATTCCAGACGGCACCCCAACCTAGAAGGCTGGCGTCTGTTGTTACAATTGTCCAGTCTGGTCTGCTGAATGGCATCCCCCTGGACAGGTGTGGCCGAGAAAGCCACCATAGAAGAGAATTTCTGGTCTCTTGATCCAGATTCAGAGAAGGGGATAAGTCTGAGTAATCCCCATTCCACTGACCTAGCATGCACAGTTGCAGTGGTCTGAGGTGTAAGCGTGCAAAGGGTACTATGTCCATTGCCGCTACCATTAAGCCGATTACCTCCATACATTGAGCCACTGACGGGTGTTGAATGGAATGAAGAGTGCGGCAAGCACTTTGAAGTCTTGATAGCCTGTCCTCTGTCAGGTAAATCTTCATTTCTACAGAATCTATAAGAGTCCCCAGGAAGGGAACTCTTGTGAGTGGAACGAGTGAACTTTTCTTTTCGTTCACCTTCCATCCATGTGACCTTAGAAATGCCAGCACTAACTCTGTATGAGATTTGGCAGTTTGAAAGCTTGAAGCTTGTATCAGAATGTCGTCTAGGTTTTGGAGCTACCGAGATTCCCCGCGGTCTTAGTACCGCCAGAAGAGCACCCAGAACCTTTGTGAAGATTCTTGGCGCTGTAGCCAATCCGAATGGAAGAGCCACAAACTGGTAATGCCTGTCTAGGAAGGCAAACCTTAGGTACCGGTAATGATCTTTGTGAATTTGTTTAGGATCTTTAAGTCCAGGATTGGTCTGAAAGTTCCCTCTTTTTTGGGAACCACAAACAGATTTGAGTAAAACCCCTGTCCCTGTTCCGATCGTGGAACTGGATGGATTACTCCCATTAACAAGAGCTCTTGTACGCAGCGTAGAAAAGCCTCTTTCTTTGTCTGGATTGTTGACAATCTTGACAGATGAAATCTCTCTCTTGGAGGAGAGTATTTGAAGTCCAGAAGGTATCCCTGAGATATTATCTCTAGCGCCCAGGGATCCTGAACATCTCTTGCCCAAGCCTGGGCGAAGAGAGAAAGTCTGCCCCCCACTAGATCCGATCCCGGATCGGGGGCCCTCAATTCATGCTGTTTTGGGGGCAGCAGCAGGTTTCCTAGTCTGCTTGCCCTTGTTCCAAGACTGGTTAGGTTTCCAGCCTTGTCTGTAGCGAGCAACAGCTCCTTCCTGTTTTGGTGCAGAGGAAGTTGATGCTGCTCCTGCTTTGAAATTACGAAAGGAACGAAAACTAGACTGTCTAGTCTTGGCTTTGGCTTTGTCCGGAGGCAGGGCATGGCCTTTACCTCCTGTAATGTCAGCGATAATCTCTTTCAACCCGGGCCCGAATAAGGTCTGCCCTTTGAAAGGTATATTAAGCAATTTAGACTTAGAAGTAACATCAGCTGACCAGGATTTTAGCCACAGCGCCCTGCGTGCCTGAATGGCGAATCCTGAATTCTTCGCCGTAAGTTTAGTAAGATGTACTACGGCCTCCGAAATGAATGAATTAGCTAGTTTAAGGACTCTAAGCCTGTCCGTAATGTCATCCAGAGTAGCTGAACCAATGTTCTCTTCCAGAGACTCAATCCAGAATGCCGCTGCAGCCGTGATCGGCGCAATGCATGCAAGGGGTTGCAATATAAAACCTTGTTGAACAAACATTTTCTTAAGGTAACCCTCTAACTTTTTATCCATTGGATCTGAAAAAGCACAGCTATCCTCCACCGGGATAGTGGTACGCTTAGCTAAAGTAGAAACTGCTCCCTCCACCTTAGGGACCGTTTGCCATAAGTCCCTTGTGGTGGCGTCTATTGGAAACATTTTTCTAAATATCGGAGGGGGTGAGAACGGCACACCGGGTCTATCCCACTCCTTAGTAACAATTTCAGTAAGTCTCTTAGGTATAGGAAAAACCTCAGTACTCGTCGGTACCGCAAAATATTTATCCAACCTACACATTTTCTCTGGTATTGCAACTGTGTTACAATCATTCAGAGCCGCTAACACCTCCCCTAGTAATACACGGAGGTTTTCCAGTTTAAATTTAAAAATTGAAATATCTGAATCCAGTCTGTTTGGATCAGAACCGTCACCCACAGAATGAAGTTCTCCGTCCTCATGTTCTGCCACCTGTGACGCAGTGTCTGACATGGCCCTAATATTATCAGCGCACTCTGTTCTCACCCCAGAGTGATCACGCTTACCTTTTAGTTCTGGTAATTTAGCCAAAACTTCAGTCATAACAGTAGCCATATCCTGTAATGTGATTTGTAATGGCCGCCCAGCTGTACTCGGCGCTACAATATCACGCACCTCCCTCTGAGCGGGAGATGTAGGTACTGACACGTGAGGCGAGTTAGTCGGCATAACTCTCCCCTCGTTGTTTGGTGAAATTTGTTCAATTTGTACAGATTGATTTTTATTTAAAGTAGCATCAATACAGTTAGTACATAAATTTCTATTGGGCTCCACTTTGGCATTGCAACAAATGACACAGGTATCATCTTCTGAATCAGACATGTTTAACACACTAGCAAATAAACTTGCAACTTGGAAATACAATTCAAATAGAATAATATTAAAACGTACTGTGCCTTTAAGAAGTACAGAAGATCTATGACAGTTAAAAATTAATAAATTGAAACAGTTATAGCCTCAATCCTTGTAAACAACACAACTTTAGCAAAGGTTTAATCCCATTAGCAAAGATAACAATTTCTGAAAGCAGGAAACAAATTACAGAATAAAAGTTTTTATTTCAGTCAAACTATAATTCTCACAGCTCTGCTGAGAGAAATTACCTCCCTCAAAATAAGTTTTGAAGACCCCTGAGCTCTGTAGAGATGAACCAGATCATGCAGGGAATACAATGAGTTGCTGACTGAAATATTTGATGCATAGTAAAAGCGCCCCTCCCCCACACACACAGCAGTGAGGGAGAACAGAAACTGACAGAAAAAACAGATTTAAGCAACTGCCAAGTGGAAAAATGGTGCCCAAACATTTATTCACTCAGTACCTCAGTAAATGAAAACGATTTTACATTCCAGCAAAAACGTTAAACATAATCTCTAGTTATTAAACAGCTTTATGTCTTTCTTACAGTGTAATTCTAGTGAAGTACCATTCTCCCAGAATACTGAAGTGTAAAGTATACATACATGACATTATATCGGTATGGCAGGATTTTCTCATCAATTCCATTGTCAGAAAATAAAAACTGCTACATACCTCTATGCAGATTCATCTGCCCGCTGTCCCCTGATCTGAAGTTTACCTCACTCCTCAGATGGCCGAGAACAGCAATATGATCTTAACTACTCCGGCTAAAATCATAGCAAAACTCTGGTAGATTCTTCCTCAAACTCTGCCAGAGAGGTAATAACACACTCCGGTGCTATTTTAAAATAACAAACTTTTGATTGAAGATATAAAACTAAGTATAATCACCATAGTCCTCTCACACGACCTATCTAGTTGCTGGGTGCAAGAGAATGACTGGGAGTGACGTAGAGGGGAGGAGCTATATGCAGCTCTGCTGGGTGAATCCTCTTGCACTTCCTGTAGGGGAGCAGTTAATATCCCAGAAGTAATGATGACCCGTGGACTGATCACACTTAACAGAAGAAAAACAGGGCGGGCCGTGGACTGACCACACTACAGGAGAAATGAATTTATCAGGTAAGCATAAATTTTGTTTTCTCCTGTTAAGTGTGGTCAGTCCACGGGTCATCATTACTTCTGGGATACCAATACCAAAGCAAAAGTACACGGATGACGGGAGGGACAGGCAGGCTCTTTATACGGAGGGAACCACTGCCTGAAGAACCTTTCTCCCAAAAACAGCCTCCGAAGAAGCAAAAGTGTCAAATTTGTAAAATTTGGAAAAAGTATGAAGAGAAGACCAAGTTGCAGCCTTGCAAATCTGTTCAACAGAAGCCTCATTCTTAAAGGCCCAAGTGGAAGCCACAGCTCTAGTAGAATGAGCTGTAATTCTTTCAGGAGGCTGCTGTCCAGCAGTCTCATAGGCTAATCGTATTATGCTACGAAGCCAAAAAGAGAGAGAGGTAGCCGAAGCTTTTTGACCTCTCCTCTGACCAGAATAAACGACAAACAGGGAAGACGTTTGACGAAAATCCTTAGTTGCCTGTAGATAAAATTTCAGGGCACGGACTACATCTAGATTGTGTAGCAGACGTTCCTTTCCTCGAGGAAGGATTAGGACACAAAGATGGAACAACAATCTCTTGATTGATATTCCTGTTAGTGACCACCTTAGGTAGGAACCCAGGTTTAGTACGCAGAACTACCTTGTCTGAATGAAAAATCAGATAAGGAGAATCACAATGTAAGGCAGATAACTCAGAAACTCTTCGAGCCGAGGAAATAGCTATTAAAAACAGAACTTTCCAAGATAACAACTTGATATCAATGGAATGAAGGGGTTCAAACGGAACACCCTGTAAAACATTAAGAACTAAGTTCAAACTCCATGGCGGAGCAACAGTTTTAAACACAGGCTTGATCCTAGCTAAAGCCTGACAAAAAGCTTGAACGTCCGGAACTTCTGACAGACGTTTGTGTAAAAGAATGGACAGAGCTGAAATCTGTCCCTTTAAAGAACTAGCGGATAACCCCTTTTCTAAACCTTCTTGTAGAAAAGACAATATCCTTGGAATCCTAACCTTACTCCATGAGTAACTCTTGGATTCGCACCAATATAAGTATTTACGCCATATTTTATGGTAAATCCTTCTGGTAACAGGCTTCCTAGCCTGTATTAAGGTATCAATAACTGGCTCAGAAAAACCACGTTTTGATAAAATCAAGCGTTCAATTTCCAAGCAGTCAGCTTCAGAGAAGTTAGATTTTGATGTTTGAATGGACCCTGGATCAGAAGGTCCTGTTTCAGAGGTAGAGACCAAGGCGGACAGGATGACATGTCCACTAGATCTGCATACCAAGTCCTGCGTGGCCATGCAGGTGCTATTAGAATCACTGATGCTTTCTCCTGTTTGATTCTGGCAATCAATCGAGGAAGCATCGGGAAGGGTGGAAACACATAAGCCATCCCGAAGGTCCAAGGTGCTGTCAAAGCATCTATCAGAACTGCTCCCGGATCCCTGGATCTGGACCCGTAGCGAGGAAGCTTGGCGTTCTGACGAGACGCCATGAGATCTATCTCTGGTTTGCCCCAACGTCGAAGTATCTGGGCAAAGACCTCCGGATGAAGTTCCCACTCCCCCGGATGAAAAGTCTGACGACTTAAGAAATCCGTCTCCCAGTTCTCCACTCCCGGGATGTGGATTGCAGACAGGTGGCAAGAGTGAGACTCTGCCCAGCGAATTATCTTTGATACTTCCATCATTGCTAGGGAGCTTCTTGTCCCTCCCTGATGGTTGATGTAAGCTACAGTCGTGATGTTGTCCGACTGAAACCTGATGAACCCCCGAGTTGTTAACTGGGGCCAAGCCAGAAGGGCATTGAGAACTGCTCTCAATTCCAGAATGTTTATTGGAAGGAGACTCTCCTCCTGATTCCATAGTCCCTGAGCCTTCAGAGAATTCCAGACAGCACCCCAACCTAGTAGGCTGGCGTCTGTTGTTACAATTGTCCAGTCTGGCCTGCTGAATGGCATCCCCCTGGACAGGTGTGGCCGATAAAGCCACCATAGAAGAGAATTTCTGGTCTCTTGATTCAGATTCAGAGTGGGGGACAAATCAGAGTAATCCCCATTCCACTGACTTAGCATGCACAATTGCAGCGGTCTGAGATGTAGGCGTGCAAAAGGTACTATGTCCATTGCCGCTACCATTAAGCCGATCACCTCCATGCATTGAGCTACTGACGGGTGTTGAATGGAATGAAGGACCCGGCATGCATTTTGAAGCTTTGTTAACCTGTCTTCTGTCAGGTAAATCTTCATTTCTACAGAATCTATCAGAGTCCCCAAGAAGGGAACTCTTGTGAGTGGAAAGAGAGAACTTTTCTTTTCGTTCACCTTCCATCCATGCGACCTTAGAAATGCCAGTACTAACTCTGTATGAGACTTGGCAGTTTGAAAGCTTGAAGCTTGTATCAGAATGTCGTCTAGGTACGGAGCTACCGAAATTCCTTGCGGTCTTAGTACCGCCAGAAGAGTACCCAGAACCTTTGTGAAGATTCTTGGAGCCGTAGCCAATCCGAATGGAAGAGCTACAAACTGGTAATGCCTGTCTAGAAAGGCAAACCTTAGATACCGGTAATGATTTCTGTGAATCGGTATGTGAAGGTAAACATCCTTTAAATCCACTGTGGTCATGTACTGACCCTCTTGGATCATGGGCAAAATTGTTCGAATAGTTTCCATCTTGAACGATGGAACTCTTAGGAATTTGTTTAGGATCTTTAAATCCAAGATTGGCCTGAAAGTTCCCTCTTTTTTGGGAACTACAAACAGATTTGAGTAAAACCCTTGTCCTTGTTCCGACCGCGGAACTGGATGGATCACTCCCATTAATAAAAGATCTTGTACGCAGCGTAGGATTGCTTCTTTCTTTATTTGGTTTGTTGACAACCTTGACAGATGAAATCTCCCTCTTGGGGGAGAGGATTTGAAGTCCAGAAGGTATCCCTGAGATATGATCTCTAACGCCCAGGGATCCTGAACATCTCTTGCCCAAGCCTGGGCGAAGAGAGAAAGTCTGCCCCCTACTAGATCCAGTCCCGGATCGGGGGCCCTCGATTCATGCTGTCTTAGGGGCAGCAGCAGGTTTCCTGGCCTGCTTGCCCTTGTTCCAGGACTGGTTAGGTTTCCAGCCTTGTCTGTAGCGAGCAACAGCTCCTTCCTGTTTTGGTGCAGAGGAAGTTGATGCTGTTCCTGCTTTAAAATTACGAAAGGAACGAAAATTAGACTGTCTAGCCCTAGGTTTGGCTTTGTCCTGAGGCAGGGCATGGCCTTTACCTCCTGTAATGTCAGCGATAATCTCCTTCAACCCGGGCCCGAATAAGGTCTGCCCTTTGAAAGGTATATTAAGCAATTTAGATTTAGAAGTAACATCAGCTGACCAGGATTTTAGCCACAGTGCTCTGCGTGCCTGAATGGCAAATCCGGAATTCTTAGCCGTAAGTTTAGTTAAATGTACTACGGCATCTGAAATAAATGAGTTAGCTAACTTAAGGGTTTTAAGTTTGAGTGTAATCTCATCTAGTGTAGAAGATTCAAGTGTCTCTTCCAGAGACTCAAACCAAAATGCTGCTGCAGCCGTGACAGGCGCAATACATGCAAGAGGTTGCAATATAAAACCTTGTTGAACAAACATTTTCTTAAGGTAACCCTCTAATTTTTTATCCATTGGATCTGAAAAAGCACAGCTATCCTCCACCGGGATAGTGGTACGCTTAGCTAAAGTAGAAACTGCTCCCTCCACCTTAGGGACCGTTTGCCATAAGTCCCGTGTGGTGGCGTCTATTGGAAACATTTTTCTAAATATCGGAGGAGGTGAGAACGGCACACCGGGCCTATCCCACTCCTTAGTAACAATTTCAGTAAGTATAGGAAAAACATCAGTACTCGCCGGTACCGCAAAATATTTATCCAACCTACACATTTTCTCTGGTATTGCAACTGTGTTACAATCATTCAGAGCCGCTAACACCTCCCCTAGTAATACACGGAGGTTTTCCAGCTTAAATTTAAAATTTGAAATATCTGAATCTAGTCTGTTTGGATCAGAACCGTCACCCACAGAATGAAGTTCTCCGTCCTCATGTTCTGCCACCTGTGACGCAGTGTCTGACATGGCCCTAATATTATCAGCGCACTCTGTTCTCACCCCAGAGTGATCACGCTTGCCTCTAAGTTCTGGTAATTTAGCCAAAACTTCAGTCATAACAGTAGCCATATCCTGTAATGTGATTTGAAATGGCCGCCCAGATGTACTCGGCGCTACAATATCACGCACCTCCCGAGCGGGAGATGCAGGTACTGACACGTGAGGCGAGTTAGTCGGCATAACTCTCCCCTCGTTGTTAGGTGAAATATGTTCAGTTTGTACAGATTGACTTTTATTTAAAGTAACATCAATACAATTAGTACATAAATTTCTATTGGGCTCCACTTTGGCATTAGCACATATAGCACATGTATCTTCCTCTGAATCAGACATGTTTAACACACTAGCAATAAACTAGCAACTTGGAAATGCTTTTCAAGTAATTTACAATAATATGAAAACGAACTGTGCCTATAAGAAGCACAGAAAAAATTATGACAGTTGAAAATAATTAAGTTATAGCATCCAATCTTTGTAAGAAATATACAATTTTAGCAAAGGATTGTTCCCAATAGCAAAGGATAACTAACCCTGGCAGCAGAAAAAATACACAAATAAACGTTTTTTATCACAGTCAACTACAATCTTCACAGCTCTGCTGTGAATGATTACCTCCCTCAAAAAAGGCTTTGGAGATCCCTGAGTTCTGTAGAGATGAACCGGATCATGCAGGAAGAAAATGAACCTCTGACTGAGTTTTTTGATGCGTAGTAAAAGCGCCAAAAATGGCCCCTCCCCCTCACACATAACAGTGAGAGAGATCAGTAAACTGCTTTAATTTAAACAAAACTATTGCCAAGTGGAAAAAATAGTGCCCAAAACATTTTTTCACCCAGTACCTCAGAGAAATAAACGTTTTTACATGCCAGCAAAAAAACGTTTAACCTCAATAAATTAATTGTTATTTAAAACCTATTGCAAGTCCCTGCAAATTAGGTTAAGTCTATGCATACAGTATAAATCCAGTGAAGTACCATTCCCCAGAATACTGAAGTGTAAAATATACATACATGACAGCCTGATACCAGCTACATCTACTGCATTTAAGGCTGAGTTTACATTATAACGGTATGGCAGGATTTTCTCATCAATTCCATGTCAGAAAATAATAAACTGCTACATACCTCTTTGCAGATTAATCTGCCCGCTGTCCCCTGATCTGAAGTTTACCTCTCCTCAGATGGCCGAGAAACAGCAATATGATCTTAACTACTCCGGCTAAAATCATAGAAAAAACTCAGGTAGATTCTTCTTCAAATTCTACCAGAGAATGAATAACACACTCCGGTGCTATTATAAAATAACAAACTTTTGATTGAAGGTAATAAACTAATTAAATCACCACAGTCCTCTCACACATCCTATCTATTCGTTGGGTGCAAGAGAATGACTGGAGGTGACGTAGAGGGGAGGAGCTATATAACAGCTCTGCTGGGTGAATCCTCTTGCACTTCCTGTAGGGGAGGAGATAATATCCCAGAAGTAATGATGACCCGTGGACTGACCACACTTAACAGGAGAAACCTTATCTTCTGTAAAAAGATTACTCCTAAACCCATGTCTGTTTTTAATAATCATTGAGACTGCAATTTGCTTATTTCCTTCTACTATTCAACCTCTACATACATCAGATGAAGAGATAAAGCCCCATGATATAGCACTCCCAAAATATGTTGTTGCCATCTTGCTCTGCATACACTGTCAGAAAAAAAGGGTACAGTTGGGGTACATTTGTGAACACTTAGGGTACAACTGCTGTGATTGTACCCTCAATAGATCATAATTACACCTTCAGGAACTAATATGTACCATTTAGTGATAAATAAGGTACAAATATGTTTCCAACTGTCAAAGGGTTAATGTTTGTACAATTTAATCCCCCCAAAAAACTTAAATTATGCTTACCAGATAATTTCCTTTCCTTCTGTATGGGAAGAATCCACAGCTTCATTCCTTACTTGTGGGAAATACTGAAACTGGCCACTAGGAGGTGGCAAATACACCCCAGCCAAAGGCTTAAATACCTCCCCCACTTCCTCATAACCACAGTCAATCTGCTGAGGGAACAAGGGACAGTAGGAGGAATATCAGGGTGAAAAAGGTGCCAGAAGAATAAATTTAAATTTAGGGCCCCCCATCGGAGAACACGGGCAGGAGCTGTGGACTCTTCCCATACAGAAGGAAAGGAAATTAATTATCTGGTAAGCATACTTTAAGTTTTCCTTTTTAATATGGGAAGAATCCACAGCTTCATTCCTTACTTGTGGGAAACATATACCCAAGCTCTAAAGTACATGGAATGCTAACGGGAGGGAAAAAAGAGAGGCGGACCCTAAACTGAGGGCACCACAGCCTGCAAAACCTTTCTCCTGAAGGCTGCTTCAGCAGAAGCAAAAACATCCAACTTGTAAAATTTGGAAAAAGTATGTAAGGAGGACCAGGTAGCCACCTTACAGATCTGATCCATAAAGGCCTCATTTTTGAAGGCCCAAGAGGAAACTACTGCTCTCGTAGAATGAGCCGTAATCTTCAGAGGAGGCTTATGTCCAGCTGGCTCTATGCTAAACGGATGACACTCCACAGCCAAAAAGATAAGGAAGTCGAAGAGGCCCTTTGACCCCATGCTTCCCGGAAAGGAGAACAAACAGAGAAAAAAGTTTGTCTAAATTCCTTTGTGGCCTGAAGATAGAACTTCAAGGCCCAAACCACATCCAGAATTAAGTTGTAAACATTCCTTTGACGAAGAAAGATTAGGACATAAGGAGCCACAATCTCTTGATTGATGTTGCAAATTGACACAACCTTAGGATGAAAACCTTACTTGGTTCGTAGAACAGCCTTATCAGCATGGAAAGCTAGATAAGGAGGGACGCATTGCAAGACAGCAATCACATATACTCTGCACGCAGAAGCAATAAACAGTAGAAAAGGAACCTTCCAAGACAACAAGTGAATGCCTACTTCATGCATAGGCTCCAACAGAGCCCATTGCAAAACTTTAAGAACAAGATTTAAACTCCAAGGAGGAGCATTAGATCTTAACCCAGGCCTGATCCTAGTAGAGCCTTAACAAATAACTGCACATATGGAAGTTCAGCAAACCTCTTGTGCAGTAACACAGAAAGGGACAAAATCTGTCCCTTTAGGGGACTTGCAAAAAAGCCCTTCTCCAGTTCATCACGGAGAACAGAATAAGTAGGTCCTCCACACCTTATGATAGATGTGACAAGCAACCAGCTTATAAGCTTGAATGAGAGTACAAATAACTCTCTCAGCTAGGACCAAGCGTTCAATCTCCACACAGTCAGCCTCAGAGAATCTAGACATTGATGAACAAAGAGAACTTGGTCAGCAGAGCCCTGCGACAAGGTAACTTCCACGGAGGAGATGATGACATCCCCACTAGATTCCCGAACCATATCCTTCGAGTTCAAGACGGAGCAATCAGTAGCACTGACGCCTGCTTGATTCGAGTCACTACACTAGGAAGTAGTGGTAAAGGCTGGAAAAGATAAATTAGATTGAACCTCCAAGGCATCGCTAATGCATCTGTTAGCTCCGCCTGAGGATCCCTGTACCTCGACCCATATCTGGGTTGCTTGGTATTGAGATGTCATAAGATCTTCTCTTGCAAATCTCTCCAAACATTCGGGATGGAGAGACCATTCCCCTGGATGAAAGGATTGTCTGCTGAGAAAATCCACTCCCCATTTGTCCACACACGGAATGTGGATCGCTGGCAGCAAACAAATGTGGGTCTCCGCCCACTCCAGAATCCAAGATACTTCCCTCATAGCTAGGGAGCTTTTCGTTCCCCCCCTGATGGATGAGGTAAGCCACCAAGGTTATATTGTCTGATTGGAATCTGATAAACTGGGACAAACCCAGCAGAGGCCAAGCCTTTGGAGCATTGTATATTGCCCACAGAGCCAAATGAGATAGGGAGGGAGCTTTCTTCCTAAGTCTATAGGCCCTGTGCCTTCCTGGCACCCCAAACAGCTCCCCATCCTGACAGACTCGCAACCGTAGTCACAATCACCCAGGATGATCTTAAGACAGACGTCCGTCGGGACAAGTGAACCAGACAAAAACACCAAGAGAGCGATTCTCTCGATCAGTTGTCCAGAGAAATTTGTTGAGACAGATCCGAATGATTGCCATTCCACTGCTTCAGCATGGGCAGTTGCAACAGTCTGAGGTGAAACCTGGCAAAAGAAATGATACCCATGCTGGACACCATGAGACCAAACACCACCACACACCGAGCTATAGATGGCCTTAAGGAGGTCTGGAGGGCAAGACATGTTAAATCTAGCTTGCAACGTCTCTGGTCTGTTAGAAATATTCTCATTCTATTATAGTACCTGTGAATTCTACCCTGGTACTTTATATAAGAGAACTCTCTCTATATTTATCTTCCATCCATGGGATCGAAGAAGACAGGAGAGATTCTGAATGGTCCACTCTTCGAAAAATTCTTGGAGCCATAGCTAGACCAAACGGAAGCAAAATAAACTGGAAGTGCTGGTCCAGGAAAGCAAACCTTAGGAACTGGAAGTGATCCTTGAGGATTGGTACGTGAAGGGAGCATCATACAGATCTATCGCGGTCATGAACTGCCCTTCTCGAACGAGGAGAAGAATGAACCTTATTGTCTCCATCTTGAACGAGGGGACATTTAAAAACTTGTTTAAGAACTTTAGGTCCAGAATCAGACAGAAAGTTCCCTCTTTCTTTGGGACCATGTAAAAGTTTGAATAGCATCTCAAACCTCTCACTGCGATAGGCACCAGAACAATAACTCCTAAGAGGACAGATCCCATATGCACCCCAGAAAGGCTTTCCTCCTTTCTGGTCAGGAAGACAGGAGAGAGAGCAGGAATCTGCCCTTGGGTAACTGAGACTTGAAACCTATCTTGTAACCCTATGCCCTCCAGGACCTATGGATCCTGCATGTCCCTAAACTAAGCGACTGAAAAGAGCAAAGTCTGTCCCCTACAAGATCCAGAAGAGGAACGGGGACCGTCCATTCATGCCGACTTGCTCTGCTTGGATTTATTCCAGGACTGAGCCGGCTTTCAAGAGGTCTTGTTTTGCTCTGGCTTAGTGGAGGACTGCTGACATGGGCTTTATCAGAATGAAAAGAACGAAAATTGTCCCTTAGACTAGTTCATATTCTCTTGCGGTAGGAGGGCACCCTTGCCCCCTATGATCGTGGAGATAAATGAGTCCAGGCCTGGACCAAACAAAATCATTCCCTTAAAGGGGAGAAGTCTAGACTTAGAAGTCATATCCGCAGACCATAACTTCAGCCAGAGCCCGATGGGCTTGAACAGAAAAGGCTGAAGCTGTAGCATCCAGGCAAAAAATCTGCTTATTAGCATCACAGATAAAGGAATTAGCAACCCTCAAGGCCTTAATTCTTTCCTGAATAACGTCGAGGAGACCCTCCCCCTTGATCAAATCCCGTAAGGAGTCACACCCGTAGGTAGCTGCTTTAGCAACCGCGGCTACAGTTGCTGCCGGTTGAAACAAATATCCTCTATGTTGAAACATCTTTCTTAACAGAGTTTCCATCTTTTATCTATGGGCTCTTTAAACGAAGAGCTATCCTCAAGCGGGATAGTAGTACGTTTAGCAAGGGTGAAGATAGCGCAATCCCCTTTTAGGGAGGGAACCTCAAAACTCCATTGAGAGTCCAGGACCGGTAACAATTTGTTAAAGGGAGAAACCCTTTTAACCCTTTGAGTGCTAAGCACTTTCCCACCTGGGTGCTAAGATTTTTAATGTTTTTTTTATTTTTCTATTTTTTGAACAATATTTTTTAAACTTTTTTATTATTTTTTTCAGAACCCCAAGACTTACACTGAAAGGTGAGGCAATTACCTTTCCAATGGTGGGTCTTGGGGGTCTGTCGCTGCTTAGATGCCTGAGATACAGGCTTCTAAGCAGCATGCCCCCTGCTCCTATACTTAACATTGTTAAGTATAAAAGTTGCGCGGTGACGTCATTAGCACTCAAATGGTTAAATAATTGTGAAAGGGACAGTAAAGTCAAAATTAAACTTTTATGATTCTGATATACGTCCTGCAATTTTAAACAAAATTCCAATATACTTTTATAATCAAATTTGCTTTGCTCTCTTGGTACTCTTTGTTGAAAGCTAAACTTAGGTAGGCTCATATGCCTATTTCTAAAACCTTGAAGGCCACCTCTTATTTTAGTGCATCTTGACAGGATTTTTTTTAAGGCTAGATAGCGTTAGTTCATGTGTGCCATATAGATAACATTGAGCTCACTTGCTTGGAGTTACCTAGGAGTCAGCAATGATTGGTTAAAATGTCTGTCAAAATAACTG
The DNA here is from genome assembly GCF_027579735.1 of Bombina bombina. Classification (NCBI taxonomy): domain Eukaryota; kingdom Metazoa; phylum Chordata; class Amphibia; order Anura; family Bombinatoridae; genus Bombina; species Bombina bombina. The sequence goes on from NC_069504.1 coordinate 660,721,141, forward strand.
AAATAAGGGGGCAGTCTGCAGAGGCTTAGATACAAGGTAATCATAGAGGTAAAAAAAAGAACAAAGACAATTTGATAATAGGAGTAAATTAGAAAGTTGCTTACAATTGGATGCTCTATCTGAATCATTAAAGAAAAAGTTTGGGTTTAGTGTCCCTTTAAAGACACATTATATTTAAAAAAAATCTTTGTTAAAAGAACAATAAAATAGGCAATAAATTATGAATGGCTCAACATCAAAATGATACAAGGAAAATACATTGTGCATTAAATTCAATATAATTGAAAATTAGCACTAACTAGAAGTGGAATCTAAATACATATAATTCTGTACAGCATTTAAAATTTTGTTATGGAATTATTTAAAATCAGATTACTTTTTATTTCATATAATTCTACTAAAGAAAAGTTATACAGGAGATATATTCTAAATATACTGTAAATATATCACTATTAAGTAAATAAACAGGATGCTAAACAAAGTGGAAAAATCCATGTAAATATTTTATACATTTAAGACAACTTTCCATCATTGGTATTCATTTTATTGTCATGCTCATTGCCATTAAATAGCTGTCAAAAATTAAAAAATCCATCTTTTGTAAGTTTACAAGGGTGTTCGAACTACATATTATGGCACTGGAAATGTCTTCGTCATTAGAATCCATTAGAGATGTGCATTCGTTTTCCAAACGAATATCCGAATAAATTCACCAAACGAAAATAAAGAAAATGAAAAAATACTGAGGAAAATCATCAGTATTCATTAGTTTACTCTATTTTTTTTTAAGCGGTTAATACTTATCTTAGGCCTAGATTTGGAGTTCGGCGGTAAAAGGGCTGTTAACGCTCCGCGGGCTTTTTTCTGGCCGCACCATAAATTTAACTCTGGTATCGAGAGTTTAATCAAATGCTGCGTTAGGCTCCAAAAAAGGAGCGTAGAGCATTTTTACCGCAAATGCAACTCTCGATACCAGAGTTGCTTACGGACGCGGCCGGCCTCAAAAACGTGCTTGTGCACGATTCTCCCATAGGAAACAATGGGGCTGTTTGAGCTGAAAAAAAACCTAACACCTGCAAAAAAGCAGCGTTCAGCTCCTAACGCAGCCCCATTGTTTCCTATGGGGAAACACTTCCTACGTCTGCACCTAACACCCTAACATGTACCCCGAGTCTAAACACCCCTAACCTTACACTTATTAACCCCTAATCTGCCGCCCCCCGCTATCGCTGACCCCTGCATATTTTTTTTAACCCCTAATCTGCCGCTCCGTAAACCGCCGCAACCTACGTTATCCCTATGTACCCCTAATCTGCTGCCCTAACATCGCCGACCCCTATATTATATTTATTAACCCCTAATCTGCCCCCCTCAACGTCGCCGACACCTGCCTACACTTATTAACCCCTAATCTGCCGAGCGGACCTGAGCGCTACTATAATAAAGTTATTAACCCCTAACCCGCCTCACTAACCCTATCATAAATAGTATTAACCCCTAATCTGCCCTCCCTAACATCGCCAACACCTAACTTCAATTATTAACCCCTAATCTGACGACCGGAGCTCACCGCTATTCTAATAAATTGATTAACCCCTAAAGCTAAGTCTAACCCTAACACTAACACCCCCCTAAGTTAAATATAATTTAAATCTAACGAAATAAATTAACTCTTATTAAATAACTTATTAATATTTAAAGCTAAATACTTACCTGTAAAATAAATCCTAATATAGCTACAATATAAATTATAATTATATTATAGCTATTTTAGGATTAATATTTATTTTACAGGCAACTTTGTAATTATTTTAACCAGGTACAATAGCTATTAAATAGTTAAGAACTATTTAATAGTTACCTAGTTAAAATAATAACAAATTTACCTGTAAAATAAATCCTAACCTAAGATATAATTAAACCTAACACTACCCTATCAATAAATTAATTAAATAAACTACCTACAATTACCTACAATTAACCTAACACTACACTATCAATAAATTAATTAAACACAATTGCTACAAATAAATACAATTAAATAAACTAGCTAAAGTACAAAAAATAAAAAAGAACTAAGTTACAAAAAATAATAAAATATTTACAAACATAAGAAAAATATTACAACAATTTTAAACTAATTACACCTACTCTAAGCCCCCTAATAAAATAACAAAGCCCCCCAAAATAAAAAATTCCCTACCCTATTCTAAATTAAAAAAGTTACAAGCTCTTTTACCTTACCAGCCCTGAACAGGGCCCTTTGCGGGGCATGCCCCAAGGATTTCAGCTCTTTTGCCTGTAAAAAAAAACATACCATACCCCCCCCAACATTACAACCCACCACCCACATACCCCTAATCTAACCCAAACCCCCCTTAAATAAACCTAACACTAAGCCCCTGAAGATCTTCCTACCTTGTCTTCACCATACCAGGTTCACCGATCCGTCCTGGCTCCAACATCTTCATCCAACCCAAGCGGGGGTTGGCGATCCATCATCCGGTGCTGAAGAGGTCCAGAAGAGGCTCCAAAGTCTTCCTCCTATCCGGCAAGAAGAGGACATCCGGACCGGCAAACATCTTCTCCAAGCGGCATCTTCAATCTTCTTCCATCCGGTGCGGAGCGGGTCCATCTTGAAGCAGGCGACGCGGATCCATCCTCTTCTTCCGTTGTCTCCCGACGAATGACGGTTCCTTTAAGGGACGTCATCCAAGATGGCGTCCCTCGAATTCCGATTGGCTGATAGGATTCTATCAGCCAATCGGAATTAAGGTAGGAATTTTCTGATTGGCTGATGGAATCAGCCAATCAGAATCAAGTTCAATCCGATTGGCTGATCCAATCAGCCAATCAGATTGAGCTCACATTCTATTGGCTGATCGGAACAGCCAATAGAATGCGAGCTCAATCTGATTGGCTGATTGGATCAGCCAATCGGATTGAACTTGATTCTGATTGGCTGATTCCATCAGCCAATCAGAAAATTCCTACCTTAATTCCGATTGGCTGATAGAATCCTATCAACCAATCGGAATTCGAGGGACGCCATCTTGGATGACGTCCCTTAAAGGAACCGTCATTCGTCGGGAGACAACGGAAGAAGAGGATGGATCCGCGTCGCCTGCTTCAAGATGGACCCGCTCCGCACCGGATGGAAGAAGATTGAAGATGCCGCTTGGAGAAGATGTTTGCCGGTCCGGATGTCCTCTTCTTGCCGGATAGGAGGAAGACTTTGGAGCCTCTTCTGGACCTCTTCAGCACCGGATGATGGATCGCCAACCCCCGCTTGGGTTGGATGAAGATGTTGGAGCCAGGACGGATCGGTGAACCTGGTATGGTGAAGACAAGGTAGGAAGATCTTCAGGGGCTTAGTGTTAGGTTTATTTAAGGGGGGTTTGGGTTAGATTAGGGGTATGTGGGTGGTGGGTTGTAATGTTGGGGGGGGGGTATGGTATGTTTTTTTTTACAGGCAAAAGAGCTGAAATCCTTGGGGCATGCCCCGCAAAGGGCTCTGTTCAGGGCTGGTAAGGTAAAAGAGCTTGTAACTTTTTTAATTTAGAATAGGGTAGGGAATTTTTTATTTTGGGGGGCTTTGTTATTTTATTAGGGGGCTTAGAGTAGGTGTAATTAGTTTAAAATTGTTGTAATATTTTTCTTATGTTTGTAAATATTTTATTATTTTTTGTAACTTAGTTCTTTTTTATTTTTTGTACTTTAGCTAGTTTATTTAATTGTATTTATTTGTAGCAATTGTGTTTAATTAATTTATTGATAGTGTAGTGTTAGGTTAATTGTAGGTAATTGTAGGTAGTTTATTTAATTAATTTATTGATAGGGTAGTGTTAGGTTTAATTATATCTTAGGTTAGGATTTATTTTACAGGTAAATTTGTTATTATTTTAACTAGGTAACTATTAAATAGTTCTTAACTATTTAATAGCTATTGTACCTGGTTAAAATAATTACAAAGTTGCCTGTAAAATAAATATTAATCCTAAAATAGCTATAATATAATTATAATTTATATTGTAGCTATATTAGGATTTATTTTACAGGTAAGTATTTAGCTTTAAATAGGAATAAGTTATTTAATAAGAGTTAATTTATTTCGTTAGATTTAAATTATATTTAACTTAGGGGGGTGTTAGTGTTAGGGTTAGACTTAGCTTTAGGGGTTAATCAATTTATTAGAATAGCGGTGAGCTCCGGTCGTCAGATTAGGGGTTAATAATTGAAGTTAGGTGTTGGCGATGTTAGGGAGGGCAGATTAGGGGTTAATACTATTTATGATAGGGTTAGTGAGGCGGGTTAGGGGTTAATAACTTTATTATAGTAGCGCTCAGGTCCGCTCGGCAGATTAGGGGTTAATAAGTGTAGGCAGGTGTCGGCGACGTTGAGGGGGGCAGATTAGGGGTTAATAAATATAATATAGGGGTCGGCGGTGTTAGGGGTAGCAGATTAGGGGTACATAGGGATAACGTAGGTGGCGGCGCTTTGCGGTCGGAAGATTAGGGGTTAATTATTTTAAGTAGCTGGCGGCGACGTTGTGGGGGGCAGGTTAGGGGTTAATAAATGTAATACAGGGGTCGGCGGGGTTAGGGGCAGCAGATTAGGGGTACATAAGTATAACGTAGGTGGCGGTCGGCAGATTAGGGGTTAAAAATTTTAATCGAGTGGCGGCGGTGTGGGGGGACCTCGGTTTAGGGGTACATAGGTAGTTTATGTGTGTTAGTGTACTTTAGGGTACAGTAGTTAAGAGCTTTATGAACCGGCGTTAGCCAGAAAGCTCTTAACTCCTGCTATTTTCAGGCGGCTGGAATCTTGTCGTTAGAGCTCTAACGCTCACTTCAGACACGACTCTAAATACCAGCGTTAGAAAGATCCCATTGAAAAGATAGGCTACGCAAATGGCGTAGGGGGATCTGCGGTATGGAAAAGTCGCGGCTGAAAAGTGAGCGTTAGACCCTTTAATCACTGACTCCAAATACCAGCGGGCGGCCAAAACCAGCGTTAGGAGCCTCTAACGCTGGTTTTGACGGCTACCGCCGAACTCCAAATCTAGGCCTTAGTGAGCTCTCCATGGTCTCCAGAGCACATTAAGTTAAGTATTGTAGCTACAGGTGAACTTTTCACCTATAGCTTTGAAACATTCTAGATATGTGCAGCGAAGAAAATTTAGTTTTGGACACAATTTTTGTTCGGAATATTCAGGGAAATTCGTTTAACATAAAACCAATACTGAATTTTCATGAAACATTTACATTCCTTTTCGTTAAAAAGAATGTAAATATTTCATGAAAATTCAATATTCGTTTAATTTTAAACGAATTTCCCTGAATATTTGGAACAAAATTTTTTCCAAAACAAATTTTATTTTTTGCTGCCCATATCTAGAATCCATTAACATTTTTTAGGCTAGTCTAAACCAATAGCCATGCTAGTTATATGACAGTGTTATGTATGCTAGCATTGCTATTGGTTTAGAGCTGGATATGTCACCTCCTTGAGAAAAGAGTGGTGTGCTGTAGGCACAGACCTTAGCGAGGAGCCGCAGCACAGACATTAAGTTTAGCACCTTTTTTTACTAAGTGATCACTGAAAGTCCAGTTTATTCTTAGTGATGGTAAATCCTAGCGTTTTTTTTTTTTTTTTTAAATGCTCGGATTTACTATCACTTTAAGTTCATATAGAAAATGTGCAGGTTCCTCCCAGGCACACAGAAGTGTCCAAAATAAATGCTGCAAGAATAAAAATAATAAAATTTTAACAGGGTTACAGTATCGACCAAACCCTCAATTCTTAGGTAAATAGATAGGATGAATATGGATGAAGATGTAGACTATGGACACTGGACAGCTGTGAAAGGTGTTTCAAATGACAACCGAGCGGTTGCATCCTTAAGTTGCGCTCCACATTGAGCTGCCAAAAAACACCACGGCAGCTGGTAGCCCCCACGTACTTGACCCATAAGCATATCCACCTGCTTGGGGAACACCCGGACATAGGGTTGCCACCTCGGCCATGTTTTCCTGGACACTTATGAGTTACACATGTTGCAGGGTGTGTAGGGAGGAGGAACATGTATTGTGTTTCTGGACAGCACTATTCATATTCCTCCCTGCACACCCTGCAGCATGTGTAACTTATAAGTGTTCTGTATTTTAAGGGACAGGTGGCAACCCTACCTGGACAGCACAACCGCCTGGTGGTTTAGCGTTAGGGGAGCATCCATCAATCCCCAGCCCCAATTGAAGCGCACAGCTGAAATAACTTTGGAGCCGGCGCCATTTTGAAAACGACCACGCGGCATCAGGAGGAGAGGCTCTTCACTCTGCAGTAGTTTGCGATCTGCAGGCATCAGATTAATTGAAGACCCTGACAGGGAGCTGCAACAGGTTTCCTTTTTCTGTGAGGGTAAAAGCTGACACACTGCACCGCACCATACTCACTGTAGACATAACGACTGCAGCAACCAGGGACAGAAGCTGCTGACAGGCACTACACACCACTAAGTGCATTTGCACAGCTCATACCTCTACAGTGCCCAACCTCTCATATAATACCGCCATATCACCTTTGAAAGGCTTTGGAAGACCTTATGACTGTGAAGAGAGAGGGGAAATATAAACAGGGCTGGACAACCTGCCACAAAATCCACAATCCTATCTTTGGATAAAGTTTACTCTACTGCACAGCCTATTGCCACGTAGTGTGAACTGACTTATGTTATACCTTTTTCATAAATTCTACACCTGATCTTTAACTGAAACATAAAGCTAATGCTAATTCCAGGCACTTGTTTATGAACATTATTTCATTTGCTGTATTCCTATTGTTTTCTTAGACATTAGACCTGCCTGAGTGAACATACAACCCTGTAGTGCCTCCTTGTGGACATCTGTAACCATTGCGGCTGAATTTTAGTATTATATTCAACAAATTGCCTCATAAATTATATGAAGGTGGATCATCCTAATACCCTAGAAGGGAAAATGACCTCAAGGAACAAGCAAATAGATAAAAAGCGACTTGCATAGAATTACATGCTGATATCCCGCCTTCCCCAAAAACAACAGACACTGTTGTCACGGACTCTTCTACATTACTTCAAGGACATAAAACTTTATTTTTGCCAAAGATGCAGTCACTTCAGGCGGGGGTGGACAACACAGGCCCAAATTACATATCTTAGTTCATGTAGTAAAAGTTCTGGTATCCTTTCATGCAACCCCTAAGTCTTGTGCTGCCCACTGCATACTGCTTCTTTTATTGTCAGCTCAAGAGTACACTTTTGACCATTTTTCTCCCATGATTTTACTATATCTGTATTGGTTTGGTATATGGACACTGGATTAGGTACTAGGAATTTTCTATCTAATCCAGTGTCCATATACAGATATGGTTCTATAAAAGCATGGGAGAAAAAAAGGTCAAAAATATACTCTTGAGCTGACAATAAAAGAAGAATTATTGGGGCTTGTGTCCCCACTCCCCTCAGCTCCAAAAACTTTATTTGCTAGTTTGCAGCCCTGGCTGCTTCACGACTTGTGCAGCATAAGGGCTGAAAAACCAAATAAAATCCCTCAGGCAGTGAGTGAGGAGGTGGTCAGCAGTAGCACACAGTTATAAAATGGAAGAGACATCAGGGAAATTAACAAAAGTTAAAAAAAAGTAAAAGTAGTACTGTACTGCATGAGCCACGTACTTTACCCACTTACCCTGCAGGGCAGGTCCTCAGCCTCACTCGAGTCACACAGTCGACAGTGCACGCCACTCACTGCACAGTGCAATCAGTCTCCTAGTCCTGTCCTCCTATCTTGCTGCTGCCTCTTTCTTACGCCCGCGTTTCATCTGTCTCCAACTCTCCAACGTCACACAGTCACACACGTGACTCTCTCTTCCCTCCAGTCCATGTGACTCGGACGTCACTCATTTTTTCACTGGGTGGTGCTGATTTTCGCGGCTCATTAAAAATAAATCAGATTGAGATCATTCAGATGGATGGACGGGGGACATGGGGGTGTAGTACACATTTATGCATGATCATGATGCATCATTTAAAATGAGACCACTTTTTTTTTTTTAATTCCTCCTTAAAACGATTTTTCTTCTCTCATTAGCAGGTGAAGCACTGCCTCACCTGCCTCTTATGACGGCACGTCACTCTTATTAGCAAGGTGCGTCAATTCTCTACAAGAATTGCTCAAGCAGAGCAACGAATATCTGACATTGAGGATAGACAAACCTTGGCTTCCACCTCATTAAGACAACTTCAACGTGAAAACCAAGCATTGCAAGATAAAGTGGACAATCTAGAAAACTGGAGCAGACGCAAGGGTCACAGAAGCGATTAAAAGCAGAGATTTGCTAGAGTTCACAGCATTGACATTCCCTAAACTGCTGAAAATTAATCCAGATTGTCTCTCCCTGGATGTGGTAAGGGCCCATCGCATAGGACCAGATAATGACCTTGAAACAGCGCATTCTAGACCATGCCAGGTTATATTTAAATGCCTTAATTACCAAGAAAAAATTGCCCTGCTACGTGCATACAGAGCTCACTCAGGCGACCTCATCTTTGAGGGGAAGAAACTTCTAATTTTTCAAGACTTCTCTGCAGAGGTAACCAAGCTTCACAAAGATTTTGCTCCTCTATGCTCTCTCCTGTATAAGGAGGGGAGACAAGCTGCTTTGCTGCACCCAGCCAAACTCAGTGTGCAAACACCCGCAGGTGCAAAATTCTTTCGTACCCCCAAGGACCTGCTGATCTACCTGGACACGTAGAAGCAAAACAATGCTGGATGATAAAAGAAGGACATCTTTGACCCTCCTATCACCAAGATATAATGAGATAACCCCTCTGAGGAAGCATGAGTGAAACTCGTGTCAGGGGTCTGGCTTCAGAGAGTTCATACTCTCATTTTTTTACCGCTTACTCCATATGGTAATTGTTGATTGCCAATAGCTTGTAAATGTGTGTTATATTCTGAGATCAGACATCATGCTATGATAGTAAAACAAGTTAGTTAAACGTTAATTTAGCCCCTAGCCCCCGCTATAGAAGGGGATTAAGCAGACAAACTCTATTACACTGAACATCTGTGCTAAAGTTAACTGTGCAAGCAAGGACTTTATAATTACAGAAAGAGTATTATTTAGATAGATTTAATCTCGCAATCTGACATCCCACATATTAACAGGTCCTCTTATTACAGAATTATTTCTGAATTTTTTTAATAGCTGGTTAAAAAATATTGTTGGTATCTAACTGCTTGATATTATACAAACAAAGAACATTTCACAACTAGATACATGATTCTCAGAGGAATTAGTCACACATCTATGCTATATATTGATATCTAGAGAGTTTAAGTGTTTTTAAACGTGTATGATTGAAGTTAAACCAATAAAGATAAAGTATGAATGGTTAAAAATCGTTCCTGTATTATTCTGTGAGAATTTTTCCTATATAATTGTAGGGGTAAAGCACTCTTTTTTGTTACAGACTTTGTAACTCATTATTCTATGAGTCTCCTTAGTGCTATATTGCCCCCCTAACAAGAGCTTGTTGATTACAGAAATATTTGGCACCTATACAGTGGGGGGAAAAAGTATTTAGTCAGCCACCAATTGTGCAAGTTCTCCCACTTAAGAAGATGAGAGAGGCCTGTAATTTTCATCATAGGTATACCTCAACTATGAGAGACAAAATGTGGAAACAAATCCAGACAATCACATTATCTGATTTGGAAAGAATTTATTTGCAAATTATGGTGGAAAAACAGAATTTATACTTACCTGATAAATTACTTTCTCTTACGGTGTATCCAGTCCACGGATTCATCCTTACTTGTGGGATATTCTCATTCCCTACAGGAAGTGGCAAAGAGAGCACACAGCAGAGCTGTCCATATAGCTCCCCCTCAGGCTCCGTCCCCCCAGTCATTCGACCGACGGTTAGGAGAAAAAGGAGAAACCATAGGGTGCAGTGGTGACTGTAGTTTAAACGAAAAAAATTTAGCCTGACTTAATTGCCAGGGCGGGCCGTGGACTGGATACACCGTAAGAGAAAGTAATTTATCAGGTAAGCATAAATTCTGTTTTCTCTTACAAGGTGTATCCAGTCCACGGATTCATCCTTACTTGTGGGATACCAATACCAAAGCTTTAGGACAAGGATGAAGGGAGGGAACAAGTCAGGTAACCTTAAACGGAAGGCACCACTGCTTGCAAAACCTTTCTCCCAAAAATAGCCTCCGAAGAAGCAAAAGTATCGAATTTGTAAAATTTGGCAAAAGTATGCAGTGAAGACCAAGTCGCTGCCTTACAAATCTGTTCAACAGAAGCCTCATTCTTGAAAGCCCATGTGGAAGCCACAGCTCTGGTGGAATGAGCTGTAATTCGTTCAGGAGGCAATGTTTTTCAGCCAGAAGGAAAGAGAGGTAGCAGTCGCTTTTTGACCTCTCCTCTTACCAGAATGGACAACAAACAAGGATGATGTTTGTCTGAAATCTTTAGTTGCTTTTAAATAGAATTTTAAAGCACAAACCACATCAAGATTGTGTAATAGTCGTTCCTTCTTAGAAACTGGATTAGGACACAGAGAAGGAACAATGATTTCCTGGTTAATATTCTTATTAGGAACCACCTTCGGAAGAAAACCAGGTTTGGTACGCAAAACAACCTTATCTGCATGGAACACCAGATAGGGTGAATTACACTACAAAGCAGACAATTCTGAAACTCTTCGAGCAGAAGAAATAGCTACCAAAAACAAAACTTTCCAAGATAATAACTTAATATCTATGGAATGCAAAGGTTCAAACGGAACCCCTTGAAGAACTGAAAGAACTGAAAGAACTAAATTAAGACTCCATGGAGGAGCCACAGGTTTATAGACAGGCTTAATTCTGACTAAAGCCTGTGCAAACGCTTGAACGTCTGGTACTTCTGCCAGACGCTTGTGTAACAGGATAGACAGAGCAGATATCTGTCCCTTTAAGGAACTAGCTGACAATACTTTCTCCAATCCTTCTTGGAGAAAGGACAATATCCTGGGAATCCTAACTTTACTCCACGAGTAACCCTTGGATTCACACCAACAAAGATACTTCCGCCATATCTTATGGTAAAAGAACCCACGCTTAGATAGAATTAAGCGTTCAATCTCCAAGCAGTCAGTTGCAGAGAAACTAGATTTGGATGCTTGAATGGACCCTGTATTAGAAGATCCTGCCTCAATGGCAGTGTCCAAGGTGGAACAGATGACATGTCCACTAGGTCTGCATACCAAGTCCTGCGTGGCCACGCAGGCGCTATCAGAATTACCGAAGCCTTCTCCTGTTTGATTCTGGCTACCAGCCGAGGGAGAAGGGGAAACGGTGGAAAGACATAAGCCAGATTGAAGGACCAAAGCGCTACTAGAGCATCTATCAATGCCGCCTTGGGGTCCCTGGACCTGGATCCGTAACGAGGAAGTTTGGTGTTCTGATGGGACGCCATCAGATCCAATTCTGGAATGCTCCATAGCTGAGTCAGCTGAGCAAAAACCTCCGGGTGGAGTTCCCACTCCCCCGGGTGAAAAGTCTGACGACTTAGAAAATCCGCCTCCCAGTTGTCTACTCCTGGGATGTGGATAGCAGATAGGTGGCAGGAGTGATCCTCCGCCCATTTGATGATCTTGGTTACTTCCTTCATCGCTAAGGAACTCTTTGTTCCTCCCTGATGATTGATGTACGCCACAGTCGTGATGTTGTCCGACTGAAATCTGATGAATTTGGCCGCCGCTAGTTGAGGCCATGCCTGGAGCGTGTTGAATATCGCTCTCAGTTCCAAAATGTTTATCGGGAGAAGAGATTCTTCCCGAGACCATAGGCCCTGAGCTTTCAGGGAGTCCCAGACCGCACCCCAGCCTAACAGACTGGCATCGGTCGTGACAATGATCCACTCCGGTCTGCGGAAGCACATTCCCTGAGACAGGTGATCCTGAGACAATCACCAGAGAATAGAATCTCTGGTTTTCTGGTCCAGTTGTATTTGAGGAGACAAATCTGCATAATCCCCATTCCACTGTTTGAGCATGCACAGTTGCAGTGGTCTGAGATGAATTCGGGCAAAAGGGACCACGTCCATTGCCGCAACCATTAATCCGATTACCTCCATGCACTGAGCTACAGAAGGCTGAGGAATGGAATGAAGAACTCGGCAAGTAGCTAAAAGCTTTAACTTCCTGACCTCCGTCAGAAATATTTTCATTTCTACCGAGTCTATTAGTGTTCCCAGGGAGGGAACCCTTGTGAGCGGGGACAGAGAACTTTTTTCGACGTTCACCTTCCACCCGTGAGACCTTAGAAAGGCCAGAACAATGTCCGTATGAGCCTTGGCTCTGTGAAAAGACGACGCCTGTATTAAGATGTTGTCTAGGTAAGGTGCTACTGCAATGCCCCGCGGTCTTAGTACCGCTAGGAGGGACCCTAGCACCTTTGTAAAAATTCTGGGAGCAGTGGCCAACCCGAAAGGAAGGGCCACGAACTGGTAATGCTTGTCCAGAAAGGCGAACCTTAGGAACTGATGGTGATCTTTGTGGATAGGAATATGTAGGTACGCATCCTTTAGATCCACGGTAGTCATATATTGACCTTCCTGGATCATCGGCAAAATTGTCCGAATGGTTTCCATTTTGAATGATGGAACTCTGAGGAATTTGTTTCGAATTTTTAGATCCAGGATTGGCCTGAAAGTTCCTTCCTTTTTTGGAACTACAAACAGGTTTGAGTAAAAACCCAGTCCTTGTTCTGCAATTGGAACTGGATATATCACTCTTCTACACAGCGTAACGCCTGTTTCTTTGTCTGGTCTGAAGGCAAACAAGAAATGTGGAACCTTCCCCTTGGAGGAGAGTCCTTGAATTCTAGAAGATATCCCTGAGCAACGATTTCTAATGCCCAGGGATCTGGGACATCTCTTGCCCAAGCCTGAGCAAAGAGAGAGAGTCTGCCCCCTACTAGATCCGGTCCCGGATCGGGGGCCACCCCTTCATGCTGTCTTAGTAGCAGCCGCAGGCTTCTTGGCCTGTTTACCTTTGTTCCAGCCCTGCAAGGGTTTCCAGGTTGCTTTGGGCTGTGAATTGTTACCCTCTTGCTTTGCGTTTGCAGAAGTTGAACCAGGGCCGCTCCTGAAGTTGCGAAAGGAGCGAAAATTAGCCTTGTTTTTGGCCTTAAACGGTCTATCTTGCGGGAGGGCATGGCCCTTTCACCCAATGATATCCGAAATGATTTATTTCAACTCGGGGCCGAAAAGGGTCTTTCCCTTGAAAGGAATATTTAGTAATTTTGTCTTGGACGACACGTCAGCCGACCATGATTTGAGCCAAAGCGCTCTCCGCGCCATAATGGCAAAACCAGAATTTTTCGCTGCTAACTTAGCTAATTGTAAAGCGGCATCTGTTATAAAAGAATTAGCCAGCTTTAGAGCATGAATTCTATCCATGACTTCGTCATATGAAGTCTCCCTCTGGAGCGACTCCTCCAGTGCCTCAAACCAAAAAGCCGCTACAGTAGTTACAGGAATAATGCAGGCAATCGGTTGAAGAAGGAAACCTTGTTGAACAAATATTTTCTTTAGTAAACCTTCTAATTTTTTATCCATAGGATCTTTGAAAGCACAACTGTCTTCTATTGGTATAGTTGTGCGCTAGGCTAGTGTTGAAACTGCTCCCTCTACCTTAGGGACCGTCTGCCACGCGTCCTGCCTGGGGTCAGTTATGGGGAACATTTTCTTAAAGATAGGGGGGGGGACAAAGGGTACACCTGGCCTCTCCCACTCCCTAGTTACAATATCCGCCACCCTCTTCGGGATCGGAAACGCATCAGTGTATACAGGGACTTCTAGAAACTTGTCCATTTTACACAATTTTTCTGGGACCACCATGGGGTCACAATCATCCAGCGTAGCCAAAACCTACTTAGCAGTACGCAGAGGTGTTCCAGCTTAAATTTAAACGCTAAGGAATCTGATTCTGCCCGCTGAGAAACCTTTCCTGTGTCAGAAATTTCTCCCTCGGACAGCGCATCCCTCACTGCCATTTCAGAGTGTTGTGAGGGTACAACGGATAAATCATCCAAAGCTTCTGATTGCTCATCCTCTGTTCTTAAAACTGAGCTATCATGCTTATTAGCGAAAACTGGCAGTTTGGATAGAAAGGCCGCAAGGGAATTATCCATGACTGCTGCTAATTGTTGTAATGTAATAGGGGCCAATGCGCTAGAGGTACTAAGCATCGCTTGCGCGGGCGTAACTGGTGTCGACACATGGGGAGAGGAAGGTGGACTATCCTCATTACCTTCCGTTAAAGAATTATCTTGTGCAACATTTTTAAGTGTCACTGCATGGTCTTTAAAATGCTTAGATACCTTAGCACACTTTAAACACAAATGTAAAGGGGGTTTTGGTCAGAAAAGGAATACCGATCACATTCACAGACACGATCACGGATGCAAAGGGTCGATACACAATTACTAACCTTCATACAGCATTCAAAATGTACTTACTTTGTAATGTGTACGGTCTTAACATTCTATGTCCCAAATTTTGGCACCAAATACAGACACATCTCGCTAAACGTAGTGAATTTCCAATCCTTATTGGTAGAGATTTCAACATGGCACAAATGCTTCCGCTAGACATATTTCTAGAACTAACACATGCTCAAACACTGCGTATAAATACTCAAAGGCAAACTGATTACAACAGCTAACTCGAATATAAATAAACTCTGTTGTATAACAAAACAGGGAACACACTCCATCACGCACATTTATAACATGATCATCGCTCACATTGAACAACCTATAATGCAAACAATACACACTAAGTGGCAGGAGATGAGAGACATCTCTATTACCTTACAGGAGATTACTTCAAGTTTCTCGCAAGTTCAAAAAGCTACACTCTCTACTTATTTGAGAGAATCACATGTTAAATTAATTCACCAAGCTTACATTTTATCGAAACTAAGAGCTTAATGGGTCCCCCAGGCGTTAGACATATGTAATAAATGCTCGGCTCCATCTTCTGACCTTGTGCACCTAATGTGGGATTGTCCTAAATTGCAGAAGTTATGGGGCAAAGTAACATTTGGCTTAAAAAAATACTACACATGAATATAACATTAACAGCCTCTAACATTATTTTCTTACATAACAACCACAATGCACCACAATATAAGAAATTATTGCACTTAGTGATACTAATGACCAGGAAACTAATCCTACAATATTGGGTCTCTACTAAAGTTCCCCCTTTTAAGAAATTGGGAAATGTAGTACAAGCTCAAATACTTGTAAAACAAGCACATATCCAAGGGGATTTAGATAAAAGAATCAAAGTATTTAATTACAAAGGGAAACCCTATCTACTATACATTCCAGCCCCCTTAAGACACAGAATCCTGCACCCCTTTCAGAACTTATTATTTATTCTCACTGAGAATTTGCATGGCAAATGGTGCCCCCATTTACTAACTCAGATTAGGCACCACAGAAAACATTCCACAATACTACATACCTGAACACTGGGCCAAACATTTTTCTTGAATCCTTCTGCTGTTGAACTGGTTGTGGAGATGGGGGTGCAGGTCCTCAGACTTGACGAGCCCCCCCCCCCTCCACACACACACACACCTTCTCCCTGGAGCAAAGACTATGAGGTATGGCCTTTAAATAGTTTAATTATTTATTTCATTTTTGTTAATTTATTTGTTAGTTATGGTTTATATTATGTGTTGTCTCTTGGAACCAGACTCGCTACCACAGCACATGTAAAAGAGAACTGAAAAGATAAGAACAATATTATCTTTTCACAAATATGGTTGAGTCAAAGATGCATAGTACAAAATGGCAAGGTTCCACCTTCAGCTAGAGTTGTTTATTATAATTGTATGTGTATGTTATTTTGTTTGTTATTTGAGAAAATGTAAAAACTAGATTTCCATCCAAACGTGGAAATCACATACTTTTGCATTGTTGTCCTGCCCTGCAGTAGTAGGGGAGGCTATTGTGCTCACTTAAACCTATTATGTGACCTCACTATTCTTGTACTTGTATTTCCTATGTTGTGATGGATCTGGACAATAAATAAAGTTGAAAAAAAAAAAAAAAAAAAATTCCAAACACTGCATACACATTATATGGCAGGCCTCATTACTTTAGAAATGTGTGAAAAAGAAAAAACAAACAAACAAACCATATTAAATCTCTCACCTTGTTCTTATATAATGTTCTATCTCACTTTCCTAGATTTCAGAATGCTAATTTCCTAATTTCTTATTATCCTAGATGTCATCCTGTGTTGTTGCAGGATGGAATTCATAACTCTGTAATGTGATTGGTTGTCATAATCTGCCAATTTACACTCCCCCTCCCTGCATTAAATATTTGGCGTGTGTTGTTGCTACATTTTTTGATGGACATTGGTGTCACATTTCATATAATCTTTGCTAGTCCCTAACAGATTCCTGAGTTTAGCAAATCACATGTCACTGAGAAGTCAGATAACACCGTTCTAGTGCAATACAAGTCAGGAGGAACAGGAGCAGTAATTATTATGCTAATAATAATAGCTGCCTTCTTTGCCTAATGAGGGTATTATTATGAGGCCTGGGAAGATGGAAGGAATTTTATTGTATTGTGCTCTCTGTGTGCACACTAGCCATAAAACAAAAAGATAAGCTATGCTTCTAATATAGCGAATAAAAGAAAAGAGTTAAAGGGACATTCCGGTCAAAATTTAAATGCACACAGATGAATTACATCTTTGAATAGATTTGCAATAATCATGTATTAGCAAATATGCTTCTATTTAAAGTTATCACTGTTTTAGTGTTAACTTTTTTCTCTGCATATGAAGCTTAGCTAGATATTCTCAGTGCACCAGCATTTTAAATATTGCAGCTGCTCAGAGCACCAGTGGGGCTTGTGTCATGTCAGCAATTAACAAAGTAACCCTGGGTTACACATAACCATTAAGAACCATGGCTTTTTTATATAGCAAACAGTGCTTAAAATAGTTTTGAAATCATTTCTTTCAAAAAGCATATCTTGGTATCCTGTCAGACACAAAATGTATTGCCTGTACATTGTTTTTGTTTTGTTGGTTTATTTCTTTGCTATTTGTTTGAATTTTGGTGGGGTGGGTTTATTGTCCTCCATCAATTCAATTTTGAGTATTCTTATCTACGTGATTCAAAAGGTTCCTTCTTCATATTCTTTTCCCTCCTATTTATTGATATATAATATGGAGGTAAGAAATTTAAATATTTTTCTTCTTTGTATTAATGCATCACCTTGTGTTCTCTTAATCTTTGAATTTACTTAAAAGGACATTCTGTCTAAAACTGGAATACACGTGGATGCTTTTCAATTTTAAATAGAAGCATTTTTGTAATATACATTAGCAAAAATGCTTCTAATAAAAGCTATAGCGGTTTCAGAAATGTATTTAAGTATGCACCGTGCACCAGCATTTTAAACAAAGTACTTGCTCAGAGAGCCCAAGGTGCTTGTACCATCTGGTAATGACTTAATTTGTTAACTGCTGACATGACAAGCCCCACTGGCTCTCTGAGCAGCTGCAGTATTTAAAATGCTGGTGCACTAAGAATATCTAGCTATGCTTCATATGAAAAATGTTAACACTAAAACAGTGATAACTTTAATTAGAAGCATATTTGCTAATACATGAATATTGCAAATATGAATCTATTCAAATATGTAATTCATCTGTGTACTTTTAAATTTTAACCTGAATGTCCCTTTAACTCTTTTCTTTTTTTGCTATATTAGAAGCATAGCTTATCTTTTTGTTTTATGGTTTTATCTTTGTTTGGGCTAGTGTGCACACAAAGAGCACTATACAATAAAATTAATTCCATCTTCCCCGGCCTCACCAGTAGACTTTGCAACTGATCGCTAGAGAGTAAGCTAAGGAACATAGAGCAGTAACCTTGACAACAGCAACAAGAAAAGCTAGAGAAACCATTAAATTAAGGAGCTTTCAGTAATATGAATTGCTCCAGATGTGGACACACTAGACCGGATTATACTAAACAAAGAAATATGCGATTATACTATATCTAAGATACATAAATAGATTTAATGTATATACCATGGAAACTGAAATACATTACCTCAGAGAAATAGCCATTATCTTAGATATACTTGTAATGTAATGGCAAAATCGATATCACATTTTATTCACAGTAATGTACAACAGATAACAAAAGTGGTTTGAATGGATAAGGATAAACTCATAAAACAGTCATAATTTCTGCATAAAATCTTTCTTCTGGTAATTAAAGTTTTATGTTTGAGCCAAGTTATAGCTATGGTATAAACAATATATGTGCAATGGCTACAAATGGGGTTATTAGAAAATAGGAACCGTAGCCATATTTCCTGTTCCTATCGCAAAACCAACAGTGCTGCCTACTATTACCAGCTGGAGACTGCTATTACAGCTTTGTCTTTTATACTCACCTATCCCTGTCTGTTTCGGAGTTGGTCATAAAAGTGTGGTGACCCCTGCTTCCTAAAAACGCAGCTTTTATGTAAGGTACATTCGTTAGGTGGGTATCCAAGTAGTGCCCCCCTACATATTTTTTCTGAAGATGGCACACATGGGTTCTGTGTGAGGTGTAAACAGGTCAGTATTGGCACTTAGCAGGATATGAATGGGCTGCTAAAGGGACAGTCTACTACAGAATTGTTATTGTTTTAAAAGATAGATAATCCCTTTATTACCCATTCCACAGTTTTGCATAACCAACACAGTTATATTAATATAAGCCTCTGCAGACTGCCCCTTTATTTCAGGTCTTTTGACAGACTTGTATTTTAGCTAATAAGTGCCCTCTTATAAGTAACTCCACGGGCATGAGCACAATGTTATCTATATGGCACTCATAAACTAACACCCTCTAGCAGTGAAAAACTGTCAAAATGTATTCAGATCAGAGGCAGCCTTCAAGGGCTTAGAAATTAGCATATGAGCATATCTAGGTTTAGCTTTCAACCAAGAGAACAAAGCAAATTTGATGATAAAAGTAAATTAGAAAGTTGTTTAAAATCACATGCCCTATCTGAATCATGAAAGTTTAATTCTGACTAGACTGTCCCTTTAAGTCACTCACAGCAATGTCATAAAACTTCAGGAGTGGTGAACGCTCCTAGACTAATAAGTAGTGAATGCTTAATAGGAAACAATCAGATATTGGAGTTAAAGGGAATTGGGGAGGAAGTGTCATCTTAGATCTGAATTAACTCTTAAAGGGACACAAGTCAAAATTAAACTTTCATGATTCAGATAGAGCAGCAATTTTTTTAAACAACTTTCCAATTTATTTCTATTAACAAAATGTGCACCGTCTTTATATATTTATTATTTTTGAGTCACCAACTCTTTCTGAGCATGTGCAAGAATTTACAGAATATACATAAATGCATTTGTGAATGGCTGATGGCTATCACAATATACAGGAGGAGTGAAAATAGACATAACATTTAAATTTGTCAGAAAAAAAATCTACTCATTTGAAGTTCAGACAAAGTGCTATTGAATTGTCTTTTTATCATGCATTTGTTGATTATGCAAATATACTGTATTTACTGGTCCTTTAAGACAGTGGATATAATGTAAATGTGTCTTTGCTACAGGTGCGTGTGTACATGTGTGTATGCGCTTATGTATGTGTGTATGTATGCATGTGTGTGTGTATATGTATGTGTGTGTGTATATATGTATATGTGCATGTGTGTATATATATATATATATATATATATATATATATATATATATATATATATATATGTGTGTATGTATGTGAGTGTGTATATATGCATATGTCTGTGTATGTATGTGTACATATGAATGTGTGTGTATGTGCATGTTTGCATGTGTCTCTCTCTCTCCAAAAGTTATTTTGTTAAAACTATTTTAAATAAAAACCTTTTATTATAATTAAGACCGCAACTGCATCTTATATTTATGATACATATCATCTATAAAGCTATATACATACACTTGTGCTACACTAGGGGCAAATAAAATAATGATTCTGATTAAAGCAAATTGGTGGTATGTTATATTTTTATTTATTAGATGCTGCTCATTATACTTTGGGCTCATTTACTTTCCAATTGTAAACTTTATAATCTGATAGTAACAACAAATGATACAACTAGTTTACAAAGTTTACCGGGGAAAAAAAGAATGTGTGTTTAATAGGGGATGTTGAAGGAGAGTGTTGAGAGGGTGTGTGTAGAGAAAAAGAGTTAAAGGGACAGTCTACACCAGAATTTTATTGTTTTAAAAGATAGATAATCCCTTTATTACCCATTTCCCAGTTTTGCATAACTAACACATTTATAATAATATACATTTAACTTCTGTGATTATCTTGTATCTAAGCCTCTGCAAACTGCCCCTTTTTTTCAGTTCTTTTGACAGAGTTGCAGTCTAGCCAATCAGTGCCTGCTCCCAGATTACTTCACGTGCACGAGCACAGTGTTATCTATATGAAATATGTGAACTAACACCCTCTAGTGGTGAAAAACTGTTAAAATGCAATCTGAAAGAGGTGGGCTTCAAGGTCTAAGAAATTAGCATATGAACCTCCTAGGTTAAGCTTTCAACTAAGAATACCAAGAGAACAAAGCAAAATTGGTGATAAAAGTACATTGGAAAATTGTTTAAAATGACATGCTCTATCTGAATCATGAAAGTTTATTTTGGCCTAGACTGTCCCTTTAAGAAGAGGGATGGCTTGGGAGTGAGAGGGGGTTGTTGGGGAGAGGGTGTGAATTGGAGAAGAGGTAGAGATGTTTGTGTTAGGAAGAGCGAGAGGGAGGGGAGGGTGTGTTGGGGGAGATAATGGGTGTGTGTGTGTTGAGAAAAAGGGGGAGGAGATGTGTGTTGTGTGAGAGGGGATGTATTTTGCATACAGTATATATTAAATTCATTTTGAAAAAATAAATAATAGGTTTTTCATTCTAAGGGCTTGCTTAGCTACTTTTGATAACCATTTTTGGCTTCTAAAATGACATGTCAAAGTCAGAAGCATGCAACTTATTTTAGAGTGTTAGTAAAGGCATTACAAAGAGTTTAGGAAGACATAAAAGTACAAGTACAAAGTTATAACAAGAATGTAATCAAGTCCAAAGATCTCTTTTGATATGGAGATGAGCACATGAATCCTTTGTAGAAGGGAGAGAGGAGTATTGGGAAAAGGGAATTGTAGCTTGGGGAGAGGGAGGTATTGCCGAGGAGAGGAAGATGGGGGTGTGGGGCAAGAAAAAGAGGTGTGGGGAAAAGTTTTTTTGGGGGGGAAATAGGAACAGGAGGGTTGAGGTAAAGTATGGTATATTTGGCAGGAGAGTGTGTGTGTGTGTGTTGAGGGTGGGTGTAAGGAGCGGAGAGTGTATTGGGGAGCGAGAGGGGGGTGTTAGGGATACCAGTGATGATGTCATGGGTGATGTAATTAGTGATCTCATGCAATGCTTGAAACTTACTTACTCACAATCCACAAACACTACACATACCACACACTATATAAACACTGAAGAAAAAAATACACCTACTTACACCACAAAAATGCTAGAACTCCCACCCACATCATGTACATAAACCTATATATTAATTTTTTACAATAACAAAGTTTTCAATCAAACATTAAAAGCATAGAATTCTGACATAAAGTTCACATCCAACGTAACATACCAGAGTAAAATGTATTATTTGATGGGAGAGTTTTATTTAATAATTTCCATGCCCTTAAAAGGAAAAAAACCATGGTAAAAGAAATGCTGGTATCAAAAAATATTAATGCACACATTACACACACATACACATAGGGATTCATCACAATCTATGTGCAATTTGCTCCAGATTTTTTTTTTAAATTATTTATTTATTGTCATAAACAGAACATGACATATGAGATGGTAATACAATGACAAGTATAAAGCCTCTCAGTTACATATGTTGCAAAAAGGTTAAAGATCTAAAGTCAGGAACCATAATCCAGGCTGATGTAAATTTTGTACATTGTTGCTCGAAAAGGTTCCGTAGTGCGACTGTATGGCTCAACAGTCGCACTACAATGCAAGTTGTAATGTCTTTACCATAAAAACAAGAGGACTATAAACAAACAAAAAGGTTTCCAAAAATACATAAAAAAAATAAGATGAAGTATTAAAACAATCAGTACATAAATTGGCTATAAAAGCAAGGTCAATAAGTTAATGTAATATAAAACATTAGACAATCCTCAAGGCATAAATGTCAAAGGAGCATATACCACCAAAGCAGAGACTGGCATAGATACCATCAGTATTAGAATTCTTATAGTTTAGCAGTAGATGGTATTTAAGGGAATTCAGTGGAGGTACAGTGTGTGCGGTCCGTACCAGGTGCTGACAAGAAGAGGGGTACACAAGGACATATTTTCAGGTTATGCAGCTTCCAAATGCCTGATGTCTGTAAGGGGAAGAGATCTCTTCATGCTGGTGACAACGAGCATGCATAGAAGCAGGTAATTGTTACTCAGTTATCTTAAAAGCTCAGCTCCCCCTTGCTCTCTCTCCTCTTATTTGCGCTCTCTCTTTCTCCCCCCTCTCTTTTGCGCTCTCTCTCCCCCCTCTCTTTTGTGCTCTCTCTCCCCCTCTTTTGCACTCTCTCCCCCCTCTCTTTTGCTCTCTTTCTCTCTCCCCCCTCTCCTTTGCTCTCTTTCTCTCTCCCCCCTCTCTTTCTCTCTCCCCTCTTTTTTGCTCTCTCTCCCCTCTTTTGCTCACTCTCTCCCTCTCTTTTGCTCACTCTCTCCCTCTCTTTTGCTCACTCTCTCCCTCTCTTTTGCTCTATTTTCCCCCTCTCTTTTGCTCTCTCTTCCCCATCTCTTTTGCTCTCTCTCTCTCCCCCCTCTTTTGCTCTTTCTCTCCTCTCTCTTTTGCTCTCTCTATCCCCCTCTCTTTTGCTCTCTATCCCCCTCTCTTTTGCTCTCTCTCCCCCCCTCTCTTTTGCTATCTCTCTCCCCCTCTCTTTTGCTCTCTCTCTCTCCCCTCTCTTTTGCTCTCTCTCCCCCCTCTCTTTTGCTCTCTCTCCTCTCTTTTGCTCTCTCTCTTTTGCTCTCTCTTTCCCCCCTCTTTTGCTCTCTCTCTCTCCCTCCTCTCTTTTGCTCTCTCCCTTCTCTTTTGTTATCTCTCTCCCCCCTCTCTTTTACGCTCTCTCTCCCCCCTCTCTTTTGCGTGCTCTCTCCCCCCTCTCTTTTGCTCTCTCTCTCTTTTGCTCTCTCTCTCCCCCTCTTCTCTTTTGCTCTCTCACCCCCTCCTCTCTTTTGCTTTCACCCCTCTGTTGCTTTCTCACCCACCCGACCACGCCCACTCGTCACACCTGCCGACCACGCCCCCATCACGACACGCTCGCTCAGCCATGCCCCCATCACACCACACCCGGTCACGCCCCCATCACGCCACACCCGGCCACGACCCCATCACGGCATTCCCGTCTGGCCACGCCCCTCCATGGCAGCTTCCGAAAAACACTTTCTTTGCTGCTCAAGGCCAGGTATGTTTGTCCTCACACAGTTTCTACTGCACATGACTGCATCTGACAAACATACCTGGCCTTTTATTATATAGGATGCTATAATATGTATTTTAATTATTGTTGTGGTTTTAAATTTCGTGTATTTGCTTTTATCGTGTTTTTTTCCTTTTTTTTTAAGTTAGAAGATGTTTGTGATATTAATATTTCATAGAAGACAGTAGCTGCAATATTCTAGTTTTATTTATTTATTTATTGGCAATATATGTTCTCACTGTGCTGAACGTGTTATACTTAAAATATTGTGACCGCAATGTAACAAACATGTTCTTAATTAATAACAGTGTTACAGTGCAGTCGCAATATTATAACATGTTCAGAACAGGGAGAACTTATAAAGACACAAAATAAATAAAGCTAGAAAGTCATAACTTCTGTCTGCAATGAAATAATAAAATATTATGAATATAAAAAAAGAAGAAAAAAACACGGCAAAAGCAAAATGTAAGATTTTTATAATCACGACAAGACTTAAAATACATATTATAGCATTATACAATAAAATACATAGAAAAAAAGAACACGCGTGTATAATATAACCACAGCTCCTATAGGTTTAATAGTAAGGTATTTTTTTTTTGTTCTTCTAATGATGGAGATTGCAGATATAATGAATATATAGGCGTTCCGTGGGAGTTTCATGGGCGTTCCATGGGAGCAACTTGTATTTTAATGGGGAAACATCACCATGAGTTTCTAATTTTAAAAACACTGTCCTCCATTTTGGAAGCACCTTTTCAGCCATATCAGTCTCTGTAGCTTTTCAGTGGCAAGAATTTCCATTGTGAGAAATCTAGTGAAAAGTACAGTGAAACTTAATTTATATTTGTATTATTTAAACTGTTACTAAACATGAAAAAAAATTGTTTTAGCAAAAATACAGTCTATGTTGTATAAACATACCTTAAAGGGACAGTAAACCTTAAAAATAATGTTATATAATTCTGCACATAGTGCATAATTATATAACATTATATTAGCCAAATATTATTTAAACGTAATTTCCCCTATTCATTTTTAAAAGAAAGTGCTGTTTCACAGACCCGCTCTCTGCTCTCTGCTGAGCGGGTCTGTTATATTTCCTCAGCGCAACGGGCCAGCTGTATAGTCACAGCCTGGCCCGACCGCGCCATAAGACTAAGTGCAGATCGCTCCTGTGACAGGGTCTGTGAAACAGCGCTTTCTTTTAAAAATTAATAGGGGAAATTACGTTTAAATAATATTTGGCTAATATAATGTTATATAATTATGCACTATGTGCAGAATTATATAACATTATTTTTAAGGTTTACTGTCCCTTTAAATACAGCCCCAGTAGAGATCAAAAATAAGTTGCGATGTTGGTAGGCATTGCAGTTTCAGCAAACGTTTATTTCCTACAAGAGACACATTGCCACTTGTCGAAACAGAGAGGGACACTTTTCTTTTACATATCGCTGGACTCAGGGTCAAAAAGGCAATTTCTCATGGGTCTGATAATATTTTAATTCATCAATGCCTTAGAAAAAAATCTCTTGAAACTTCTCCTTAAAGTCTGGCAAGACTAAAACTATATGCACCTCTTAATCGGTTGGTGAAGAAGTGCAACCTTGGAAAGCATTGTGCTCCTGTTTAGTTTCTTTCAGTTTGTGTTGTGCAAACAAATATTGTTTTTCCTTTGAAGCACCTAGATTACAAATTTTGCGTTGTGGCTTGTAACGCTGAAAATATGGCATTTTCAGCGTTAAAACAGCACTGCAGCTATTACAAGTGTTGTCGGTATAGGTGTACCGCACATCTTTTAGCCTGTAGCGCAACGTCAGTCCCGCACACGTAAAAAATACGTTTTTTCATGGGATTCCCATAGCGCCGGTATTACGAGTTTTGTGGTACGGCTAAAAAGTGAGCGTTACAGCCTAAAATGACTAGATCTGTACCGCCATCTAAAGTCAGTAGTTATGAGTTTTACGCTACAAAGCTGTAACATAAAATGTATAACTAAAGTGTTACAAAGTACACTAACACCCATAAACTACCTATTAACCCCTAAACCAAGGCCCTCCCGCATCACAAACACTATATTTAAATTTATTAACCCCTATTCCGCAGCTCCCCGACATTATCCCCACTATAATAAACTTATTAACCCATAAACCGCCTCCCTCCCGCATTGCAAACACTATTTAAATATTATTAACCCCTAATCTGCCGTCCGCCCACACCGCCAGTATAATAAACCTATTAACCCCTAAACCGCAAGCCCCCCACAACGAAATATACTAAAGTAAACTATTAACCCTTAAACCGAAAGCCCCCCACAATGAAATAAACTAATTTAAACTACTAACCCCTAAAGCTAATGACCACCTAACTTTATATTAAAATTACAATTTCCCTATCTTAAATGAAATTAACACTTACCTGTCAAATAAAAAAAAATTAAACTAACAATTAAACTATTATAATTATTAAACTAAAATTAAACTAACTACCAATGAAATAAAACTAAACTACCAATAAAAAAATCCTAACACTACTCTAAAAACTACAAAAAGTATCTCAATACAAAAAAGAAAAACTAACTAAATTACAAAAACCCCCCACTAAATTACGAAAAATAACAAACAAATTATCAAAAATAAAAAAGAATTACACCTAATCTAATAGCCTAATCAAAATAAAAAAGCCCACCCAAAATAAAAAAAATAGCCTACAATAAACTACCAATGGCCCTTAAAAGGGCCTTTTGTGGGGCATTGCCCCAAAGATATCAGCTCTTTTACCTGTAAAAAAAAAATACAAACACCCCCCAACAGTAAAACCCACCACCCAACCAACCCCACCAAATAAAAAAACTATCTAAAATAACCTAAGCTACCTATTGCCCTGAAAAGGGCATTTGTATGGGCATTGCCCTTAAAAGGGCATTTAGCTCTTTTACTGCCCAGACCCTAAACTAAAAAAAAAACACCCAAAAAACCCTTAACAAAACCTAACACTAACCCCGACGATCCACTTACAGTTGCTGAAGTCCCGCTTGAATGATCCATCCAGCCGGCGAAGTCCTCATTCATGCGGCAAGAAGTGTTCATCCAGGCGGCCTCTTCTATCTTCATCCAGCCGGCGAAGTCCTTATACATGCGTGAAGAAGTCTCCATCCAGACGGCCTCTTCGATTTTCATCCAGCCGGCGTGGAGCGGGTCCATCCTGAAGACATCCGGCACGGAGCATCCTCTTCATACGGTCGCCGCCGTACACTGAATCTTCAACGCAAGGGACGTGATTTAAGATGGCGTCCCTTGCATTCCTATTGGCTGAAAAATTAGAATCAGCCAATAGGAATTAGGGCTGCTAAAATCCTATTGGCTGTTCAAATCAGCCAATAGGATTTAAGCAGCTCTCATTCTACTGGCTAATTCGAATCAGCCAATAGAATGAGAGCTGCTTAAATCCTATTGGCTGATTTGAACATTGAAGGTTCAGTGTACGTCGGCAACCGTATGAAGAGGATGCTCCGCGCCGGATGTCTTCAGGATGGACCCGCTCCGCGCCGGCTGGATGAAGATCAAAGAGGCCGTCTGGATGAAGACTTCTTGCCGCATGGATGAGGACTTCGCGGACTGAATGAAGATGAAAGAGGCCGCCTGGATGAAGTCTTCTTGCTGCCTGAATGAAGACTTCGCCGGGATGAAGATCGTTCAAGTGGGACTTCAAAAACTGTATGTGGATCATCAGGGGGTTAGTGTTAGGCTTTTTTAAGAGTTTATTGGGTGAGTTTTATTTTTTTAGTTTAGGGGCAATGCCCATACAAATGCCCTTTTCAGGGCAATGGGTAGATTAGGTTTTTTTAGATAGTTTTTTTAATTTGTGGGTTTGGGGGGTGGGGTTTGTAATGCTAGTGGGTCTTTGTAAAATATTTTCAATAAAAGAGCTGATATCTTTAGGGAAATGCCCTACAAAAGGCCCTTTTAAGGGCCATTGGTAGTTTATTCTAGATTAGGTTTTTTATTTTGGGGTGTTTTTATGGGTATTAGAATAGGAATATTTTTTATTTTTGATAATTTGTTTGTTATTTTGTGTAATGTATATTTTAGGGGGTGTTTTTTTGTTTTTTTTTAGCAAAAGAGCTGTTTATCTCAGGGCAATTCCCTACAAAAGGCCCTTTTAAGGTCCCCCCAAAAGGCCCTTTTAAGGGCCCCTGGTAGTTTGGGGGGTGGGGGGTTTATATAGTGTTAGGGGGTGTTTGTATTTTTTTGGGGAGTAAAAGAGCTGTTTATCTCAGGGTAATGCCCTACAAAAGGCCCTTTTAAGGGCCCCCAAAAGGCCCTTTTAAGGGCCCCTGGTAGTTTGGGGTTGGGGGTTTGTATAGTGTTAGGGGGTGTTTGTATTTTTTTTGGAGTAAAAGAGCTGTTTATCTCAGGGCAATGCCCTACAAAAGGCCCTTTTAAGGGCCCATTTAAGGGCCCCTGGTAGTTTGGGGGTGGGGGTTTGTAAAGTGTTAGGGGGGTGTTTGTATTTTTTTTGGAGTAAAAGAGCTGTTTATCTCAGGGCAATACCCTACAAAAGGCCCTTTTAAGGGCCCCCCAAAAGGCGCTTTTAAGGGCCCTTGGTAGTTTATTCTAGAGAAGGGTTTTTTATTTTGGGGTGTTTTTTTAAGGGTATTAGAATAGGATTAATCTAATTTTTTTTTTTTTTTGTAATGTTAGGTTTTTTTATTTTTTGTAATGTTAGATTTTAGTGTAAGGCAGGTTAGGTTTTATTTCACAGGTAAGTTTGTATTTATTTTAACTAGGTAGTTAGTAAATAGTTAATAACTATTTACTAACTAGTCTATCTAGTTAAATTAAATACAAACTTACCTATGAAATAAAAATAAAACCTAAGCTAGATACAATATAACTATTAGTTATATTGTAGCTAGCTTAGATTTAATTTCACAGGTAAGTATGTATTTAGTTTTACATAGGAATTATTTAGTTAATAATTGTAAATTTAATTTAGATCTAATTTAATTATGTTAAAGTTAGGGGGGTTTAGGGGTTAATATAGTTTCATTTAGCTTGTTGCGATGTGGGGGAGCTGGCAGTTTAGGGGTTAATAGGTTTATTTAGTTAATAATTGTAAATTTAAATTAGCTATATTTTTATTATGTTAAAGCTAGGGGGTGTTAGGGTTAGGTTTAGGGTTACGTTAGGTTAGGCAATCGTTCCTTTCTTAGTGAGATTGTATACTTCTATACTTTTGGCGCTTCCTCTATATACCATTTTCATACATTAGGGTTATGGTAGGGTTAGGGGTTAATATAGTTTAATTTAGCTTGTTGCGATGTGGGGGGCTGGCGGTTTAGGGGTTAATAAATATAGTATAGTGGGGGCGATATCAGGAGCGGCAGATTAAGGGTTAATAATTTTATTTAGGTAGCGGCGATATCGGGAGCGGCAGATTAGGGGTTAATAACTGTAGGCAGGCTTCAGAGATGTTGGGGGCAGCAGATTAGGGGTGTTTAGACGTGGGTTTTATGTTAGGGTGTTAGGTTTAAACTGTATTTTTATTTCCCCATAGACATCAATAGGGCTGCGTTACGGAACTTTTGTTTCCGTGATCACAGGTGTTATTTTTTTTTTTGCCGGCTCTCCCCATTGATGTCTATGGGGAAATCGTACATGAGCACTATCTGTTAAGATAGAAAGACAAACACAGAGATAGACAAACACAGAAAAACACAAAGACAGATGGACAGACAAACACACAGGCAGATAGACAAACACAGATAGATAGATCGATAAATAGATACTAGATAGATAGATACTAGGGGCTCGATCCTATATAAATCGTCGCCCGCAAAATCTGCGCGGGTTTGGTATCCTATATACGGCGTAACCTAGAAGTTACGCCCGTATATTTCTGCCGTCGCCCGTAGTTTTTTGGGCCATAGGCAGGTATACCAAACCCGCGCAGTTTGGTATCCAATATACAGCGTAAGGACTTACGTGGCGAAAATGGAAAAATCTTACTCCATTTTCACCTTGCCACAAAAAGCAGCCGTAAGAAGCCTTACACTGACTATTGGAGCCCCGTAACTACCTAAACTACTTGCAACATAAAACCTAACGCATGCGCAATGTCTATCTACCTCTCAACCGCGATCCCCCCCGCAATCCCTAATAAAGTATTTAACCCCTAAACCGCCGCTCCCGGACCCCGCCGCCATCTACATAAACTAACCCCCTACCAGTGACGTGCAGTGACGTCAGAGGCTGGTGAGGCAGTGGCTAGGATACGCCTTCATTCTTTAGATATCCTTTGTTGAAGAAATAGCAATGCACATGGGTGAGCCAATCACATGAGGTATCTATGTGCAGCCACCAATCAGCAGCTACTGAGCATATTTAGATATGATTTTCAACAAAGGATATCAAAAGAATGAAGAAAATTAGATGTAAATTGGAAAGTTAATTAAAATTGCATGCTCTTTCTAAATCATGAAAGAAAACATATGGGTTTCATGTCCCTTTAAATGGTGTCTTGGAAAACTGGTCAACTTAGTAAACATCTGATTTTAGTCTAAAAGGATTGTAACAGAAACTCTTGCCAGATAACAAAATGCTTGCTCTGATTATGAGATCTAAAAATCCATGCCCATTAAAATATGTTTAAAACATACTTTTTACTTTAATGCAGCAAATTATGCTTATAGATTATTTCATTATTCAGTAAATATAAAAATGTCTTGATCAAGTGGCGGCTGGTGAAATTTAAAGATGGTGGAGCGCTTGACCCCACCCGTTTAAATAAAGCCACACCATCAGATGGCACTACCAATTCATTAATTAAATAAATAAATAAAAGGTAGACAGAAACACAGAAAAGCACTCGGGTGGAGAGGGAGAGAGAGAAGGGGGGAGAGAGACACAGAGGGTTAGAGAGAGAGAGACACAATCACACACAGAGGGTTAGAGAGAGAGAGACTCACACACAGAGGGTTAGAGAGAGAGAGAGAAAGAGAGACACAATCACACACAGAGGGTTAGAGAGAGAGAAATAAAAAGAGAGTGACACACAATCACACACAGAGGGTTAGAGAGAGAGAGACACACACACAATCACATACAGAGGGTTAGAGAAAGAGAGACACAATCACACACAGAGGGTTAGAGAGAGAGAGAAAAAGAGAGAGAGAGAGAGACACAATCATACACAGAGGGTTAGAGAGAGAAAGAGAAAGAGAGAGAGACACAATCACACACAGAGGGTTAGAGAGAGAAAGAGAGAGAGACACAATCATACACAGAGGGTTAGAGAGAGAGAAAGAGAAAGACAATCACACACAGAGGGTTAGAGAGAGAGAGACACACAATCACACACAGAGGGTTAGAGAGAGAGAAAGAGAGAGAGACACAATCACACACAGAGGGTTAGAGAAAGTGAGAGAGACACAATCACACACAGAGGGTTAGAGAGAGAGAGAAAGAAAGAGAGAGAGACACAATCACACACAGAGGGTTAGAGAGAGAGAGAGAGAGAGAGAGAGAGAGAGAGTCTCAATTACACATAGAGAGTTACAGAGAGAGAGTGAGAGAAAGAGAGAGACACACACAATCCCACACAGAGGGTTAGAGAGAGAGAGAAAGAGACACAATCACACACAGAGGGTTAGAGAGAGAGAGAGAGGCACACAATCACACACAGAGGGTTAGAGAGAGAGACACAATCACACACCGAGGGTTAGAGAGAGAGAGAGTCTCAATCACACATAGAGTTACACAGAGAGAGTAAAGAGAGAGAGACACACACACAATCACACACAGAAGGTTAGAGAGAGAAAGAGACACAATCCCACACAGAGGGTTAGAGAGAGAGAGAAAGAGACACAATCACACACAGAGAGTTAGAGAGAGAGAAAGAGAGAGAGACACAATCACACACAGAGGGTTAGAGAGACACATACGGGATGAGAGAGTCAGAGGGGGAGGAAGAGAGACAGAGAGAGAGACACAATCACACACAGAGGGTTAGAGAGAGACACAATCACACACAGAGGGTTAGAGAGAGAGAGAAAGAGAGAGAGAGACAATCACACACAGAGGGTTAGAGAGACCCAATCACACACAGAGGGTTAGAGAGAGAGAGTCTCAATCACACATAGTTACACAGAGAGAGTAAAGAGAGAAAAAGAGACAGAGAGACACAATCATACACAGAGGGTTAGAGAGAGAAAGAGAAAGAGAGAGAGACACAATCACACACAGAGGGTTAGAGAGAGAAAGAGAGAGAGACACAATCACACACAGAGGGTTAGAGAGAGAGAAATAAAAAGAGAGTGACACACAATCACACACAGAGGGTTAGAGAGAGAGAGACACACACACAATCACATACAGAGGGTTAGAGAAAGAGAGACACAATCACACACAGAGGGTTAGATAGAGAGAGAGACACAATCACACACAGAGGGTTAGAGAGAGAGAGAAAAAGAGAGAGAGAGAGAGAGAGAGAGAGAGAGAGAGAGAGAGAGAGACACAATCATACACAGAGGGTTAGAGAGAGAAAGAGAGAGAGACACAATCACACACAGAGGGTTAGAGAGAGAAAGAGAGAGAGACACAATCATACACAGAGGGTTAGAGAGAGAAAGCGAAAGACAATCACACACAGAGGGTTAGAGAGAGAAAGAGAGAGAGACACAATCATACACAGAGGGTTAGAGAGAGAGAAAGAGAAAGACAATCACACACAGAGGGTTAGAGAGAGAGAGAGACACAATCACACACAGAGGGTTAGAGAGAGAGAAAGAGAGAGAGAGACGCAATCACACACAGAGGGTTAGAGAAAGTGAGAGAGACACAATCACACACAGAGGGTTAGAGAGAGAGAGAAAGAAAGAAAGAGAGAGAGACACAATCACACAAAGAGGGTTAGAGAGAGAGAGAGATAGAGAGAGTCTCAATTACACATAGAGAGTTACAGAGAGAGAGTGAGAGAAAGAGAGAGACACACACAATCCCACACAGAGGGTTAGAGAGAGAGAGAAAGAGACACAATCACACACAGAGGGTGAGAGAGAGAGAGAGAGAGAGACACAATCACACACAAAGGGTTAAAGAGAGAGACACAATCACACACAGAGGGTTAGAGAGAGAGAGAGTCTCAATCACACATAGAGTTACACAGAGAGAGTAAAGAGAGAGAGAGACACACACAATCACACACAGAAGGTTAGAGAGAGAAAGAGACACAATCCCACACAGAGGGTTAGAGAGAGAGAGAGAAAGAGACACAATCACACACAGAGAGTTAGAGAGAGAGAAAGAGAGAGAGACACAATCACACACAGAGGGTTAGAGAGACACATACGGGATGAGAGAGTCAGAGGGGGAGGAAGAGAGACAGAGAGAGAGAGAGAGACACAATCACACACAGAGGGTTAGAGAGAGACACAATCACACACAGAGGGTTGGAGAGAGAGAGAAAGAGAGAGAGAGACAATCACACACAGAGGGTTAGAGAGACCCAATCACACACAGAGGGTTAGAGAGAGAGAGTCTCAATCACACATAGTTACACAGAGAGAGTAAAGAGAGAGACACACACAATCACACACAGAAGGTTAGAGAGAGAAATAGACACAATCCCACACAGAGGGTTAGAGAGAGAAAGAGACACAATCACACACAGAGGGTTAGAGAGAGAGAAAGAGAGAGAGACACAATCACACACAGAGGGTTAGAGAGACACATACGGGATGAGAGAGTCAGAGGGGGAGGAAGAGAGACAGAGAGAGAGAGAGACACAATCACACACAGAGGGTTAGAGAGAGAGAGACACAATCACACACAGAGGGTTAGAGAGAGAGAGAGAGAGAGAGAAAGAGAGAGAGAGACAATCACACACAGAGGGTTAGAGAGAGAGAGAAAGAGATACACAATCACACACACAGGGTTACAGAGAGAGAGAAAGAGAGAGAGACACAATCACACACAGAGGATTAGAGAGAAAGAGAGAGAGAGACACAATTGCACACAGAGGGTTAGAGAGAAAGAGAGACACAATCACACACAGAGGGTTAGAGAGAGAAAGAGAGAGAGACACAATCCCACACAGAGGGTTAGAGAAAGAGAGAGACACAATCACACACAGAGGGTTAGAGAAAGAGAGAGACACAATCACACACAGAGGGTTACAGAGAGAGAGAGACACAATCCCACACAGAGGGTTAGAGAAAGAGAGAGACACAATCACACACAGAGGGTTAGAGAGACACATAAGGGACGAGAGAGTCAGAGGGGGAGGAAGAGAGACAGAGAGAGAAAGAGACCATGGGGGATAACAACACACAGGGAGAGAGATGGATAGATAGAGAGAGAGAGAGACACACAAACACAAGGGGGTGGGGAGGTTACCACTGCATTTTAAAATAATAAAACAGCAGAGCTACAGAGTTCATAAAGTGAACTATAAATTAGTGTGCAGTACAGAGTTAAGCTGCTAGTGTAAATTTTGAGTAAACAAAATACAAAAATGATCCTTGAACTGCTGTAAAAGTAAAAAAAAAAAAAAAAAACACTAACCCACATTCATTAAATTATAATTTTCACTAACAGAATCCCTTTCAGCAAAATCTAAGGTTGTAGAACTTACTTCTATAAGATGTGGCTAAAACACTGCTCAGTCTCTCTGCATCTCTTCCTGCTCTGTATAAGGAAGTGACAGTGGCACATTCCACTGCACTTAGAGGGGAAGAACAGAACTCTCTTTTTCACTTTAGCAAAGCTAGCAGGTTCACAGGACAGCAACAAAATAAACGAAAGATGTTTTTTTCCGTTTTTGTTTTGTTTTATATGATTTAACATCCAGCCCCAACCCTAAGTTCCACTTACTAATGCCTCTCGCTGGATTGGTTCAGCCCAAATAGGACTGCCTCAAATAAGCAGTTAATGGGCCATGCAATGATCTTAACCACTTTCATCCAGTAGGTGGCGCAGCATGTTGTGTAATGGTGGGCAGACCTGCTTGTGCCTCTCAATTGCACAACATGTAACTGTGAAAAAAAAATGCTGGGGAAAAAAAATTGCAATTTTTTTTTAAGCCAATAAAAAAAATATATTTTGCCCATATGAGAGGTGAAGCACTGCCTCACCTGCCTCTAGTGACTGCACATAACTGCCCCCTACTGTGAGCCCCTAAAACCGCCACCATCTAACTGATCTATCCCCTAATGTGAACCCCTAAAACCGCCGCCATCTACCTGATCTATCCCCTAATGTGAACCCCTTACACCGCCGCCATCTACCTTATCTATCCCCTAATCTGAAGCCTTAAACCGCCGCCACGGTTAACCCCTAATCTAATCCCCCTATACCGCCGCCAGCTATATTAATATTATTAACCCCTAATCTAATCCCCCTAAAATAATTATCTCTATTACCAGCCCTTAAAAGGGCCTTTTGCGGGGCTTTGCCCCAAAGTAAACAGCTCTTTTGCCCTATAACCTGCCCTCCCTACACCGCCACCACCTATATTAATAGTATTAACCCCTAATGTAAGACCCTTACACCGCCGCCATCTATATTAAAATTATTAACCCCTAATTTAATCTACCTACCCTAGCTATATTATCTATATTAACCCTAAGTATATTATAGTTAATATAGTTATTACATTATATATATTAACTATATTAACCCTAATTATATTAGGGTTAATATAGTTAATATAGTTACTATAGTATTTATATTAACTATATTAACTCTATCTAACTCTAACACCCCTAACTAAATTCTTATTAAATAAATCTAATTCATATTATAAACTAAAATATTCCTATTTAAATCTAAATACTTACATATAAAATAAACCCTAAGATAGCTACAATATAATTAATAATTACATTGTAGCTATTTTAGGGTTTATATTTATTTTACAGGTAACTTGGTATTTATTTTAACTAGGTACAATAGCTATAAAATAGTTAATAACTATTTAATAGCTACCTAGTTAAAATAATTACCAATTTACCTGTAAAATAAATCCTAACCTAAGTTACAAATACACCTACACTATCAATAAATTAAAGAAACTACAAATATCTAAACTAAAATACAATTAAATACACTAAACTAAATTACAAAAAAAAAACCCCACTAAATTACAAAAAATAAAAAAAAGATTACAAGATTTTTAAGCTAATTACACCTATTCTAAGCCCCCTAATAAAATAATAAAGCCCCCCAAAATAAAAAAAATTCCCTACCCTATTCTAAATTAAACAAGTTCAAAGCTCTTTTACCTTACCAGCCCTTAAAAGGGCCTTTTGCGGGGCATGCCCCAAAGAAAACTGCTCTTTTGCCTGAAAAAAAAACACAATACCACCCCCCCAACATTACAACCCACCACCCACATACCCCTAATCTAACCCAAACCCCCCTTAAATAAACCTAACACTACCCCCCTGAAGCTCTCCCTACCTTGTCTTCACCCAACCGGGCCGAACTCCTCATCCGATCCGGGTGATGTCTTTATCCAAGCGGCAAAGAAGAAGTCTTCATCCCGGCGATGTCTTTATCCAAGCGGCAAAGAAGAAGTCTTCATCCCGGCGAAGGGGGTTATAGATTTAATATAGCTGGCGGCGGGGTCCGGGAGCGGCGGTTTAGGGGTTAATAACTTTATTAGGTGGCAGCGGGGTCCGGGAGCGGCGGTTTAGGGGTTAATAACTGTTTTATTATTAGGATAGTGAGGGGGGATAGCGGATAGAGGGTTAGACGTGTCGGGCTATGTTTAGGAGGCTTGTTAGACAGTGCGGGTGATTTCATACCTTACTCAGGTTTTGTAGGCGCCGGCAGTTTCTAACGTGCCATAAGTCACTGGCGACGCCAGAAATTTGTACTTGCGCAGATTTCTGGACATCGCTGGTTTATCCGACTTACGGCACGTTAGCATCTGACGGCGCCGTATATTGGATAGCTCGAGTTGCGAGCTGAAACTGCGGGCGACGCGGGTTCCCTCGCTTGCGCCACAAACTACGCCGTATATCGGATCGCGCCCTAGATAGTTAGAGACAGATAGATAGCTAGATAGATTAAGTGGTGACTGGCTGAGCAGAATATGGCCATATTGTGTGACTAAGATCCCATCTTTATTTAAAAAATTTTGAAATATTAAGAAGGCAATTTTTTGCAGTACAAAGACAAAAAGGAAAAATGTTTAACTATGTGAAATAATATGTGGTCTCATGTGTTTGGAGGTGCGCCTATTCCTGGGTCTAAATTAGATAGATAGATTAAATCAAAAGTTAAGCACTTACTGGACTAGAGTAAAAAAATGAACTTTATTTAAGTTCAACATTTTGGGCAGCTATGTGCCCTTTCCTCAAACCAACAAGAACTGCACCAAACACAACATTTGAATGCCCACACCCATAACTACATACCAATATTAAGCCAGTCATGTAAAACACACCGCTAATATCAATCAACAATGACCTAATGCTGCTCATGCAAATATAACTTATCCCCTAAACCACACAATAGGATTGACCAGTAAGCACAAATAATAGATAACAAGATAATTAAGCTAATTTTATAATAGAAGTAAACTGGAAAGTTATTTAAAATTATATGTTCTATCCAAATTATGAAAGAAAATGGTGTGTTTTCCTGCCCCTTTAAGATAAGGGCAACATTAGAATAATGTAATAAGTTTTGTACTTTGCAGGGTTTTTCAAATTTGAGACCATTTAAAAAAACAAAATTTATGCTTACCTGATAAATTTCTTTCTTTTTTGACACAGTGAGTCCACGGAATCATCAATTACTGTTGGGAATATCACTCCTGGCCAGGAGGAGGAGGCAAAGAGCACCACAGCAAAGCTGTTAAAGGGACACTGAACCCAATTTTTTTTTCTTTCAGATAGAGCATGCAATTTTAAGCAACTTTCTAATTTACTCCTATTATCAATTGTTCTTCGTTATCTTGCTATCTTTATTTGAAAAAGAAGGCTTTTAAGCTATTTAACTTTCACTCGCCACCATTAAATTTCCACTTGCCAATGGCTAGTGGGCTAGTGGAATTTTTGAGCCCTGTTAAACACATGGGACTATATTACAATGGGATCAAAAGAATGTAGTGCTATTGTGCATTAACATCACTCAAATGCAATCTGTAGCAGTTCTATTTTTGCACTCATATTACAAGTTATTTTTATTGCTTGAACGTTAGTCCAGGGCGGACTAACATCTGTATGTTGGACAGCACAGATGCATTCAATCCTTCACATAACAGACTTCTATGGGGGAGCACGGTAAAAATCATGATGGATATCCATTGAGAGCTAAGTCGATGGTGTGCTAAACAGAGAGGACTCAAGTAGTGGAGGTCTTCATGTAGTGCTATACTATTAATAATAATAATTGTTTACTTAAGGTCTTAAAAATCTAAATCATATAGCAGTATTTTGGATTGCACTTGAGTTCAACACTTAAAGGGATACTGAACCCAAATTTTTTATTTTCATGATTCAGCATGCAATTTTAAGCAACTTTCTAATTTGCTCCTATTATCCATTTTTCTTTGTTCTCTTGGTATATTTATTTGAAAAAGCTGGAATGTAAGCTTACGAGCTTGCCCTTCTTATAATACAAGCGCAATGAGAGTGCTTATAGTTCTGTATTGCACTATCCATTAAAAATATGAGACACGCTAAAAAGTTTCAGCCGCGTTAAGATGCTTTGGTTAAAATGTTTAATACCAGATTGTGCATTATTCTTTGCTTGAGATCTTGCAAAAGATAACACACTCTGAGCTATCGATTGCCCTCCACTTTCATTCTAGCCCATAATAAGCTTGAGTCACAACCACAAAAAGACACACTATAATTAAATTAAGCATGTCATTTTTGTATTAGAATTTTAAATCAGTTTTAAGCAACAATTATATTTACATTTTTTATTATATGCTGTGTATACCAAAAGTGTCTTAATTATTATGATATTTCAATTGTCAATGTTTAAACCCTGAAAATTTGCTGGGTAGGGAAAGGGGATGGAGTAAAATAAAGCTATGATAGAAAAGAATAAGGAAAGGAGATTTAAGAAACATAAAAAAGATAAATGAACACAGTAAGTCATACATATACGATTAAAATAATATAATAAAACAAGTGTAATGATCACCAAATCATTATTTTATATTTATACAAGCTACATTGATAAATTTGTTTGTTCAAACCATTTGAATTATAATTTTCCATTGGATATAGAAATTGAAGATGTATTCAAAATAATAATTAACATTTAATATAGGGAGCATGTAACTTCTAAAGACTCATGGAGTCTAAGCAAACCACAACTTGCTAACCTTTGACATCTGGAGAAAAATGGGCAAGATGTCTTGTCACAAATAGCTTCAGCTGCTGATTGATGTCACAAGCACAAAGATCGATGTTCCAAGAGCGAATACCTGTGCAACAGATAAAAAAGAAACATTACTACATAATAATTGCATCCAATGTGGTATGTGATTAGAACTGAACACTCAGGACCCAATTAATCAAAAACATTCCAACATAGAGGGAAATCTTGCAAAATACATCTTAAGAGAGCATTAAAGAATTGGTCCCTGTATAACAATCAATACACTAATTCTCAACCAGGGTGTTGAGACATTTTGCATTATCTCAGCCCCCAGCTCAGGTTGTCAAACATAAGCTGTGGTTGAGGGTGGAATCCAAACAGCTTATGTATTTCTTTCTTTGGGCATAAATTCTTTTAATCTTTCAAGGTTCTTAGAGACATATATTTTGCCTAATGTACTTCCTAAATTTACAATATTTACATATCTATATAAATTTATCTCATTAAAACGACAAACATACAATAAGAATATGTTCTAATGTATTAAAGCAGGATCTTAAAGCGATTTTTTCTTTCATTATTCATATAATGCATGCAATTTTAAGCAACTTTCTAATTTACTCCTATTATCAATTTTTCTGCTTTCTCTTGCTATCTTTATTTAAAAAGCAGAAATGTAAAGGTTAAAGGCGGGCCATTTTAGGTTCAGCACCCTGGATAACGCTTGCTTATTGGTGGCTACATTCTGATCCATAAATGGGCTGGCTCATAAGCTTAACATTCCTGCTTTTTAAATAAAGATAGCAAGATATGAAGAAAATTTGAAAATAGGAGTACATTAGAAAGTTGCTTAAAATTGCATGCTCTGTCTGAATAAAAAAAAACAGAATTTATGCTTACCTGATAAATTTCTTTCTCTTGCGATGTATCGAGTCCACGGATTCATCCATACTTGTGGGATATTCTCCTTCCTTACAGGAAGTGGCAAAGAGAGCACCCACAGCAGAGCTGTCTATAGCTCCTCCCTTAGCTCACCCCCCAGTCATTCGACCGAAGGCTATGAAGAAAAAGGAGAAACTATAGGGTGCAGAGGTGACTGAAGTTTTTTAAATAAAAATATACTACCTGTCTTAAATAGACAGGGCGGGCCGTGGACTCGATACTTTGCAAGAGAAAGAAATTTATCAGGTAAGCATAAATTCTGTTTTCTCTTGCAAGATGTATCGAGTCCACGGATTCATCCATACTTGTGGGATACCAATACCAAAGCTTTAGGACATGGATGAAGGGAGGGACAAGACAGGTACCTTAAACGGAAGGCACCACTGCATGTAGAACCTGTCTCCCAAAAATAGCCTCCGAAGAAGCAAAAGTATCGAATTTGGAAAATTTGGAAAAAGTATGAAGCGAAGACCAAGTCGCCGCCTTACAAATCTGTTCAACAGAAGCCTCATTTTCAAAAGCCCATGTGGAAGCCACTGCTCTAGTAGAATGAGCAGTAATTCTTTCAGGAGGCTGCTGGCCAGCAGTCTCATAAGCCAAATGGATGATGCTTTTCAGCCAAAAAGAAAGAGAGGTAGCCGTAGCCTTTTGACCTCTCCGCTTACCAGAATAAACAACAAACAATGAAGATGTTTGACGGAAATCTTTAGTTGCTTGTAAGTAGAACTTTAAAGCACGAACCACATCAAGATTGTGCAACAGACGTTCCTTCTTTGAAGAAGGATTAGGACACAGCGAAGGAACAACAATTTCCTGATTGATATTCCTATTAGAAATAACCTTAGAACGGAATCCAGGTTTGGTACGCAAAACCACCTTATCTGCATGAAAAACAAGATAAGGTGAGTCACACTGTAAAGCAGATAACTCAGAAACTCTTCGAGCCAAAGAGATAGCTACTAAAAACAAAACTTTCCAAAATAGAAGCTTAATATCTATGGAATGCATAGGTTCAAACGGAACCCCTTGAAGAACTTTAAGAGCTAAGTTTAGGCTCCATGGCGGAGCAACGGGTTTAAATACAGGCTTGATTCTGACTAAAGCCTGACTAAACGCCTGAACGTCTGGGACATCTGCCAGACGTTTGTGTAAAAGAATAGACAAAGCAGATATCTGTCCTTTTAAGGAGCTTGTTGATAATCCCTTCTCCAATCCTTCTTGGAGAAAAGACAATATTCTAGGAATCCTAATCTTACTCCATGAGTAACCCTTGGATTCACACCAATAAAGATATTTGCGCCGAATCTTATGATAGATTTTCCTGGTGACAGGCTTTCTAGCTTGAATCCGGGTATCAATGACCGACTCAGAGAAACCACGCTTTGATAAAATCAGGCGTTCAATTTCCAAGCAGTCAGACACAGAGAAATTAAATTTGGATGCTTGAATGGACCTTGGATTAGAAGGTCCTGCCTCATCGGCAGAGTCCACGGTGGAACAGATGACATGTCCACCAGGTCTGCATACCAAGTCCTGCATGGCCACGCAGGTGCTATCAAAATCACTGAAGCTCTCTCCTGCTTGATTCTGGCAACCAGACGTGGAAGGAGAGGAAACTGTGGAAATACATAGGCCAGGTTGAAGGACCAGGGCACTGCTAGAGCATCTATCAGTACTGCCTGGGGATCCCGGGACCTGGACCCGTAACAAGGAAGCTTGGCGTTCTGACGGGATGGCATCAGATCCAATTCTGGTGTGCCCCATAGCTGAGTCAGCTGGGCAAATACTTCCGGATGGAGCTCCCACTCCCCCGGATGAAAAGTCTGGCGACTTAGGAAATCCGCCTCCCAGTTCTCTACCCCTGGGATATGGATTGCTGAAAGATGACAAGAGTGAGTCTCCGCCCATCGGATTATTTTGGTTACCTCCATCATCGCTAGAGAACTCCGTGTTCCTCCTTGATGATTGATATAAGCTACAGTCGTGATGTTGTCCGACTGAAATCTGATGAATTTGGCCGCAGCTAGCTGAGGCGACGCCTGAAGCGCATTGAATATCGCTCTCAGTTTTAGAATGTTTATCGGGAGGAGAGTTTCCTCCCGAGACCATAAGCCCTGTGCTTTCAGGGAGTTCCAGACTGCACCCCAGCCCAGCAGCCCAGCTCATATATTGACCCTCCTGGATCAGAGGCAGAATAGTCTGAATAGTCTCCATCTTGAATGATGGTACTCTGAGGAATTTGTTTAGAATTTTGAGATCCAAGATTGGTCTGAAAGTTCCCTCTTTTTTGGGAACCACAAACAGGTTTGAGTAAAACCCTAGTCCCTGTTCCGCTTTTGGAACTGGGCGGATCACTCCCATGGTATGTAGGTCTTCTACACAGCGTAAGAACGCCTCTCTCTTTGTCTGGTTTGCAGACAATTGAGAAATGTGAAATCTCCCCCTTGGGGGGGGGGGGGGGGGAGTCTTTGTAGTCCAGAAGATATCCCTGGGACACAATTTCTAAAGCCCAGGAATCGTGAACATCTCTTGCCCA
The DNA here is from genome assembly GCF_027579735.1 of Bombina bombina. NCBI lineage: Eukaryota > Metazoa > Chordata > Amphibia > Anura > Bombinatoridae > Bombina > Bombina bombina. The sequence continues at coordinate 660,763,600 of NC_069504.1, forward strand.
AGCCTGAGTGAAGAGAGAGAGTCTGCCCCCTACTAGATCCTGTCCCGGATCGGGGGCTACCCCTTCATGCTGTCTTGGAGGCAGCTGCAGGCTTCTTGGCCTGTTTTCCCTTGTTCCAAGCCTGGTTAGGTCTCCAGACTGACTTGGATTGGGCAAAATTCCCCTCTTGCTTTGCAGCAGGGGAAGCTGAAGTGGGACCACCCTTGAAGTTCCGAAAGGAACGAAAATTATTTTGTTTGGTCCTCATTTAATTTGTTTTATCCTGAGGGAGGGCATGGCCTTTCCCTCCAGTGATGTCTGAAATAATCTCTTTCAGTTCAGGCCTGAATAGGGTCTTTCCTTTGAAAGGGTTGTTCAAAAGTTTAGATTTTGATGACACATCAGCAGACCAGGACTTAAGCCATAAAGCCCTGCTCGCTAAAATGGCAAAACCTGAATTCTTTGCCGCTAATTTAGCCAGTTGAAAAGCGGCATCTGTAATGAAAGAATTAGCCAACTTAATTCTATCCATAATATCCTCTAATGGAGTCTCCATCTGAAGAGCCTCTTCTAGAGCCTCGTACCAGAAAGCAGCTGCAGTAGTTACAGGAACAATGCACGCAATAGGTTGGAGAAGAAAACCTTGATGAACAAAAATTTTCTTTAGGAGACCCTCTAATTTTTTATCCATAGGATCTTTGAAAGCACAACTGTCTTCGATAGGTATAGTTGTACGCTTGACAAGAGTAGAAATAGCTCCGTCCACCTTAGGAACCGTCTGCCACGAGTCCCGCATGGTGTCAGATATGGGAAACATTTTCTTAAAAACAGGAGGGGGAGCGAACGGTATACCTGGTCTATCCCACTCCTTAGTAACAATATTCCTCAATCCTCTTAGGGACTGGAAAAACATCAGTGTAAACAGGAACCTCTAAGTATTTGTCCATTTTACACAATTTCTCTGGGACCACTATAGGGTCACAATCATCCAAAGTCGCTAATACCTCCCTGAGCAACAAGCGGAGGTGTTCAAGCTTAAATTTAAAGGCAGTCATATCAGAATCTGTCTGAGGGAGCATCTTCCCTGAATCAGAAATCTCTCCCTCAGATAGCAAATCCCTTACACCTACTTCAGAACATTGTGAGGGTATATCGGATACGGCTACTAAAGCGTCAGAAGGCTCAGCATTTGTTCTTAACCCAGAGCTGTCACGCTTTCCTTGTAACCCAGGCAGTTTAGATAAAACCTCTGTGAGAGTTGTATTCATGAAACAATGTATCATGAACACAGCACTCACTTTCCTCTTAGCACAGCACGGAGCAGGCTTACCAAGCCCAATATAGATACATGAAAACAAGAAAGTTCCAGCTGGTGCAAATCCAAAAACCTTTTATTTTGCAATGTGGGATACAAACAAAAGCAACGTTTCAGGCCAACAATCAGCCCTTTTTCAAGCTTGACCATAAGTGAATATACAAACATTTAAATAGCCCTAATGGCGCCAAATAATTGTGATCCAAACAGTGACAATGCTGCCACCTAGTGTATAATATTGAAATAGCATGTATTACAAACATATGTTAAAATCCATCCATTATAAATGATCAAATAAATATAACAATTAATATAATAAATATATCATCACCTAGTGTACAATACATAAACCAATAAATAAATATATATGAACAAAATCATTAAGAGAAAAATATAAAAAGTGACTACCAATAAATCTTAAACATTTCATGTTAATATCATTATACAAATAGATAAGTACCTTATTTAATAAAATTAAATACTATATTGCTCATACATCAGAATCATATTATGATTCTCATATGACAACCACAATTAATTTTAAATTCATGTTTAAATTCAGTGTGAACCTAAAAACTCAAGGTGTAACATAATTTACCTCAATAGGCCACTACATATGAATATAGGTCAAGATTAGATATTCAACCACCATGTACACATGCATGCAAACACAGAAAGTTATGTGTATGCATCCATGCGTACACGTGAATGCACAATAACAAATAACGATGGGTCATTCTAGAGGAAATGTTTTGGGGTTTTTTTAAAACGAAAAGCGAACGGTATACCTGGTCTATCCCACTCCTTAGTAAAAATATTCGCAATCCTCTTAGGGACTAGAAAAACATCAGTGTAAACAGGAACCTCTAAGTATTTGTCCATTTTACACAATTTCTCTGAGACCACTATAGGGTCACAATCATCCAGAGTCGCTAATACCTCCCTGAGCAACAAGCGGAGGTGTTCAAGCTTAAATTTAAAGGCAGTCATATCAGAATCTGTCTGAGGGAGCGTCTTCCCTGAATCAGAAATCTCTCCCTCAGATAGCAAATCCCTTACCCCTACTTCAGAACATTGTGAGGGTATATCGGATACGGCTACTAAAGCGTCAGAAGGCTCAGCATTTGTTCTTAACCCAGAGCTGTCAAGCTTTCCTTGTAACCCAGGCAGTTTAGATAAAACCTCTGTGAGGGTTGTATTCATAACTGTGGCCATGTTTTGTAAAGTAAACGAAGTCGACGCACTAGAGGTACTTGGCGTCACTTGTGCGGGTGTTACTGGTTGTGACACTTGGGGAGAGCTAGATGGCATAACGTATAGTAGAGCTGGTGCTGCTACAGGAAACGTCCGTCGGGTAAGAGGGAAACAGACCCACTCTGAATAGGGGAAAGTATGGAGCCAGCTCAGAAAAGCGGTGGACAGCCGCAAAAAGGTACAGAACAAAACAGGCGGCTACTGAGCTACTGAAAAAAGGTACTTTTATTCCAGATAAAAAGTAAACATGAAGCAAAAAAAGGTGAATATGACACAACAAACCAGGGAGGGAAACAGCAGACTTACATGTTTCGCGCTGACTAGCGCTTAATCGTAGAAGCTGTTTGTTGTGTCATATTCACCTTTTTTTGCTTCATGTTTACTTTTTATCTGGAATAAAAGTACCTTTTTTCAGTAGCTCAGTAGCCGCCTATTTTGTTCTGTACCTAGATGGCATAATCTCATTTCCTTCTGTCTGAGAATCATCTATTGCTATATTTTTAAGTGCTATAATATGCTCTTTACAATGTATAGACATATCAGTGCAAGTGGGACACATTCTAAGAGGGGGTTCCACAATGGCTTCTAAACACATTGAATAAGGATTTTCCTTGATGTCAGACATGTTAAAAAGGCTAGTAATGAAACAAGCAAGCTTGGAAAACACTTTATTCAAAGTAAATAATAAATAAAAACCGGTACTGTGCCTTTAAGAGAAAAAAAGATGCACAAACTCTGCAAAACAGTGTAAAAAAGCAGTAAACTTTACGAAATTTTTACAGTGGAATCATAAAGCCTTAGTAAGATTGCCCCACCAGACAAATAATTGATTAACCCCTTAATGTAAAAACCGGATTGACAAAACGTCCAAAACCGGTATAAAACGTTCAGCACCTTGCCACAGCTCTGCTATGGCGCCTACCTGCCCTTAGGGATAGATTTGTGGGGAAAAAGCTTCTTTTAGGCCCTCAAACACAGCAGGACCCTCTGGAGAAGCAGCTGGATGTCTTCTGTGTAAAAGAAATTGCGCAACTGAGGCGCGAAAATAGGCCCCTCACACCTCACTCGATGTTAGTGGGGCCTAAAAGAAACACACCAAAGTGTTTCTAAACTAGCCATGTGGGTTAATAACCCTTAAATAAGCCACAATGACCCCTTAAAGTCCCACAAAAAACGTTAATTTTTCAATAAAAAAGTGTTTTTCCTATAAGTGTCACCAGTAACAACTGAGCCCTTTATGCAAGCTGGGATTCCATACTAAGTGTCTGAAAACAGCTTACCCTTCCCTCATGGGGATACTGCCAGCCTTTTCTAGAATTATCACAGTCTGTCTAGAAAAAAATTGACTGAACATACCTCAATGCAGCTTAGCATGCAAACCGTTCCCCCAACTGAAGTTTTCCTGTACTCCTCAGCCTCTGTGAGAACAGCAGTGGATCTTAGTTACAAAGTGCTAAGATCATCATCCTCCTTGCAGAAATCTTTATCCCTTTTCTGCCAGAGAGTGAATAGTACCATTTAAAATAACAAACTTTTGCTTGAGAAAATAAAAACTAACATTTTTGTCACCACACTCACTTTACCCTTCCTAGTACTTAGAGTAGGCAAAGAGAATGACTGGGGGGTGGAGCTAAGGGAGGAGCTATATAGACAGCTCTGCTGTGGGTGCTCTCTTTGTCACTTCCTGTAAGGAAGGAGAATATCCAACAAGTATGGATGAATCCGTGGACTCGATACATCTTGCAAGAGAAATGTGGGTTAAGTATCCCTTTAATGCACCATCTCTTGCTTATAGTCATGGGGCCTTTAAAAAACATATCAAATGATTTATTTACAAAAATCCTCATAGACTTTAATGGTGTTTTTCTGATGAAAATCCATTTGATTTTAAACCCTGGAAACCCCCAGATTCCTGCACATCTGGAGTAGCTGGAATCTGTGTTGAGAAGTATCCACTTGTGGAGATGGGGGGACAGGAGTGCTATATGTTGCTTCTCATAACAATAACAATTAAGGGAGTGCTGAATTAGTGAGGTCAAGGAACCTTTAATTAATTCCGAAGAATGCCTCCTCAATGATGAAAACATTGAAAGTGTAAGAGATGCATAAAAATGGGGGGAAATCGGGAGAGGGGGGCGGAGCCAACAGCCAAAGCAGATAGACGCATATCTATAGAGCTCCAGCCCAATATTCTACTGTTTTCAACTACAGAACATTTATTTTGGAACTAGAGGCTTCGATTACTGAGGTATGAACTTAGAACACCTCTAGCCTTAGAAGATCGCTTGAAAACCAAAGAGAGAATTATATCTCAGTGATGGCCATACAGCAGTGGCGCAAGTCGTCATCTTGGATCCTGGACGCCTCACTACACACGCTGTGAGTCTCTAATCAGTATTATACCCACTAAATCGGGCATCGCAGCTCCTAAACATCCTCCCCCCCCCGGTGCGCCGGGGTAAGAAGCAGTCCTTTATTTATACTGATAATTAAGCTAACATACTTGGCATATAAGTGCAGCAGCACTATTACTCAGTATGGAGGCATGTATCAGCAAAGCGATACACAACTTAAAGGACACATTAGATATCCAGTATGACGCTCTCATTCAGGAGCTAAGGTCTGCTCCCAGCCTAGCCCAGAGCAGATGCGATGAACATGGGAAAGAGTTTAATGGCAGTTTACCTACTCTTGTTGCTCCAGCTTACCCGTGCGGTGCTGATCAGCTCACAGGAAACAATGCCTCTAATGATCAATATGGGAAAAAAAGAACATCTTCGTCAGTCTACTATGGAGGATTTCTGGCATAATACTGAAGTACAACCTACACCAGACTCCCAATACCAAATTGACCCTCTATATGTGGTAGAAATTGCACCTCAATTGTTTATTCTATTTACAAGAGGAGATTTTCTCCCGCAGTCAGACTGTGGTTTGGGAAACATGAAATATCATAAGGTCAATCAGCAAGGGACTAAAATAAATTATACAAGAACAGGCATTGGGTAGTCAATTATTCTTTACCATTAAACCTGTTTTGATGGTGTAGATTTAGCACATATAGCTCTTCAGATGTTAATAACGTTCAGTTGCACATTCTGTTTCTATCTGTGGAAGAACTGTTTTGCTCTAGTTTACTATTATGTTCAATTACTATATATCTAGCAGATTAGGGGATTGATGGGGCACTTAACTTAAATACTACTATAATGTCTCCATGTGTTTTCCCAATGTTTTTCTTGTTTTTATCTTGTTTTCCTCTTGTGATCTTTGTAAGCTACATACCACACATTTGTCACATTTACCAGAGACAACAGGTGTCCCCCTTCTCCCTCAGCCAGCGAGGAGATGGGGATTTGTGTATTGCAACACTAAGGAATGATGGTCTGCTCTCACACCTTTAATCTCCTAGATCTTCTGGTTATTATTTATCAGACACCCCACATTTAACTACATGGTTACATTTCTACTCCCTAAGTCATAGATGTGCTGTCTGCGGCTGAGACAGCATGCTATTACTAAATCTAGTAACCATATCTTATATTTTACATAACAAACAAATCTTAATATAGTACCTAGGAGACTCACCTGTAATGTTACCTACAACCATCCAGATAAGTTCAACTTGGTTACATTTTTCATATAATAGTCCCATAAAGAGGTTCTAACGCATTACGCACAGTGGCTGATGACCCTTAACTTTCAGATTTAGAAATTTAAAATCAGCGAAGAGGAGACATATGCCCTATGCCATCCATACTCCTGTAGCTCTACGGTATTATTATTATTGCTAGTACGCTAATGATAGCTTACTTTCCCTAGTCTTTTAATATCTACAATTATTGGGTGGGCTGCATCCAACTCATATTTGGATATTTAGCTGTAATTTTATTTTTATCCTTGTATATTAATCATTAAGCGGCGTTTACCCACTAAGTACCAAACTAGAACTTGCCATTCTAATTAATTTATGCTCGGGGGTCCAAAAAGGGGCCCCATTATAATAGATACCTGTACATTTACCTATATAATTGCTATGTATTCGCTTATCTCTCTTTCATATTTATGCTGGCGTGAGGCCCATAAGCGACCTCTTGTAGACTACGGAGAGAATATAACAGAAAAAAGAGATTTCATATGTATATGTTCATTACATTTGTTTTTACTTGTATATTTCATTGTGCTTGCAAATGACTAACCACACTATTCCCTATATGTTTACTACTCATGATGTTATGGTTTAAACTTGTACATCCGTGCAGTGTTTTTGCTGTGAATGAACATGCTGATTATGTTGTCAATACTAAAAATCTCAATAAAAGATTATTTATAAAAAATAAAAAAAAAATGGGGGAAAACAAAATTATTACAAGAGCTGCCATCAGATACTCATCAAAAGCCCCAACATCCTTATAACTGATACTTCAAAAAGACTGAATAAGGAGAATTCAACCCATGGTCTACCTGACCTGGAAAGGATGCACCATCCTCAAGTGGAGCCATGGTGTGGTTGGCTAAAATTAAGATCAGTGTTTTTACACTTGGGAGTAAACATGTAAGGCAAATAACTAATGTAGTTTTTCACATGATTCAGATTGTCAACATTTCGGACATAGGTCCATTCCGTCAGAATATCCGGAAAATAATTTTGTTCACAACTAGATTCATTCAATTACATTATAGCCAATGTCAAGCCTACAAAACATCAATATTAACAACAAAATTGCACTGGTATGAAATGCAAACAATTAAAATATTCAATGTTAAGTGAACATACAAGAACTAGAACAATTTTTACAAATATAATTCAAAAAATAAATTGAAATAAAAAGAATGTGATAATTACAGTAATAGCAATGAATTAATCACCTCCTTTTTCCATCACCCTGTCTTACCCCCTTCTAACCTTTTACTTCCCACCAGTATAACCTTTTGTACCATCTTATTTTTTTTCAACTCTTTTTGAACTTTCTCACACACTGGCTTCCATAACAAGTTTGTAGCTTATAGTTAGTTATCCTGGGAGACTAAATTTAGAGAAGAGGAGAGAGAGCAGCAGGCAGCAGAGTTACTGAACTAAGCTTCTGATAATTATAGCACATAAACCTCAAAAGTATACCAAGGGCAGGCTTAGAGTCCCTTGGACACAGCAGCCAGCAGTTCCCTATGATTCTGGGAATTGACTAATGATAACCCTCACAGAGCAGGAATGGCAGCAGCAATAGGCTGCAGAGTTACTGAATTAGGTAGGCCTCTAGTACACAAACCCCAAAAATACACCTCCAATGAGGAAGGACAAACACATGCCTAGAGTCCCTTGGACACAGTGGCCAGCAGTTCCCCAAGGATTTGGCATTGACTGATGATGACATCACAGAGCAGGGAGGGCAGGACCAGGAGAGGCAGCAGCAGGCAGCAGAGTTACTGAACTAAGTAGGCCCCTGGTACACAAACCCCAAAAATACAAATGTTTATTAACAAAATTCATCTGAAACAAATGAAATGCCTAATGAAGGTTGTACGACCTAAAAGTGTTTAAAATTTCAGAATTGACAAACAAATTTGTCAATAAAATATAATAATAGTAATGTAAAACAATGTGCACTTGTTATTAAAGGATATACAGGTAGATTACGAGTTTTGCGTTACTGCTTTTAACTCTGAAAAAATGGCAATTTCAGCATAATGGTAGTAACGCACTATTACGAGTCATGTCGGTATAGCTATACCGCAAGCATTTTAGCCTGTAACGCAACGTCCATTCCGCATCCAAGAAATGTTTTTGTGTGGGATTTTCATAGCGCCGGTATTACAGGTTGTGCAGTGAGGCTAAAATGCTTGTGTTACAGCCTATACCGACACGATCCATACCGCCATCTGAGAGCAGTAGTTATGAGTTTTGTATAACAAAAACATAAATTATGCTTACCTGATAATTGTATTTTCTTCTGACGGGAAGAGTCCACAGCTGCATGCATTACTTTTGGGAATTCAGAACCAGGCCACCAGGAGGAGGCAAAGACACCCCAGCAAAAGGCTTGAAATACCTGCCCCACTTCCCTCATCCCCCAGTCATTCTGCCAAAGGAACAAGGAACAATAGCAGAAATATCAGGGTGAAAAAGGTGACAGAAGAACAAAAAAATTACTGCCGCCTCAGCGCCTCATAGATAAAACACAGGCAGGAGCTGTGGACTCTTCCCGTCAGAAGAAAAGAAAATGATCAGGTAAGAATAATTTATGGGTTTTTTTCGAGAAGAGTCCACAGCTGCATTCATTACTTTTGGGAAAACAATACCCAAGCTAGAGGACACTGAATGCAAACAAAGGGCGGGTACAAAAAGGCTGCCCCTTTTCGAAAGGCACCACAGCCTGAAATGACCTGACACCCTACAAAAACTCTAAACGACAAGGGAAAAACCAGAAGCCCAGGTAACTGCTCATCAGTTACATAACTTGCAAAGCCGTGCTAGAGACCACTTAGACCCAGAGTCTGCTGAGCACAAAGGCCTCTGAGGAGCCAGCGCAACGGCTCTCGACTCCCATGCAAAGTACCCCTAAAAGTCAAAAACCTCCATCTACCTCCAAGGGGGAGAATAGAGGACCCCGTAAGAGATCCAAAGGACCATCCAACACGGGCTCAAATCAAACTCAGAGCAACCCAAGGTTGCCACAGGACCACTGCCCAGGGAGACGAACTCCCTAGAAGGACAAGGACCAGAAAAATAAGTCTATATTAAGAAAAAAAGGAAATTTATGCTTACCTGATAAATGTATTTCTTTTACGATATGACAAGTCCACGGATTTCATCCTTACTTATGGGATAGCGCCTCCTGGTCAGCAGGAGGAGGCAAAGAGCTCCACAGCAGAGCTGCATAAATAGCTCCTCCCTTCCCCCCCAACCCAGTCATTTGACCGAAGTTAGGAAGAGAAAGGAAAAGCCAAGGAGCAGAGGTGACTGAAGTTTAACAAAAATAAAAACCTGTATTTAGAAAAATAACAGGGTGGGCCGTGGACAGGTAAGCATAAATTTCCTTTTTTTCTTAATATAGACTTATTTTTAAATTTCCTTTTCTTTTACAAGATATGACGAGTCCACGGATTTCACCCTTACTTATGGGATACAATACCAAAGCTATAGGACACGGATGAAAGGGAGGGACAAGACAGGGACCTAAACGGAAGGCACCACTGCTTGAAGAGCCTTTCTCCCAAAAACAGCCTCAGATAAGGCAAAAGTATCAAATTTGGAAAAGGTGTGAAGAGACGACCAAGTTGCAGCCTTGTAAATCTGTTCAACAGAAGCATGATTTTTAAATGCCCATGAGGAAGCCACAGCCCTAATAGAGTGAGCCGTAATTAGTTCTCGAGGCTGCTGTCCAGTAGTCTCGTATGCAACACGGATAATACTCCTCAGCCAAAAAGAAAGAGAGGTAGCTGTAGCTTTCTGACCCCTACGTTTTCCAGAAAAAAACAACAAGTATAACTTCAAGGCACGGACTACATCCAGATTATGCAACAGACGCTCCTTCTTAGAAGAAGGGTTAGGACACAAGGAAGGAACAACAATTTCCTGATTAATATTTCTGTTAGAAACAACCTTAGGAAGAAAACCAGGTTTGGTACGTAACACCACCTTATCAGCATGGAAAATGAGATAAGGAGAATCACATTGTAAAGCCGAAAGCTCAGAAACTCTGCGAGCAGAAGAAATAGCAACCAAAAATAAAACTTTCCAAGATAATAATTTAATATCTATGTAATGCATGGGTTCAAACAGAACCCCTTGAAGAACATTAAGAACTAAATTCAAACTCCAAAGAGGAGCAATTGGTCTAAACACAGGCTGGATTCTAGTCAGGGCCTGACAAAAAGATTGAACATCTGGAACATCAGCCAGACGCTTGTATAACAAAATAGACAAAGCAGAAATCTGTCCCTTTAAGGAACTTGCCGACAACCCTTTCTCCAATCCTTCTTGGAGGAAAGATAAAATCCTGGGAATCCTAACCCTACTCCATGAGTAGCCCTTGGATTTGCACCAATAAAGATATTTACGCCATATCTTATGGTAAATCTTTCTAGTAACAGGCTTGCGTGCCTGAATCAAGGTATCAATAACTGCATCAGAGAACCCCCGCTTAGATAAAATCAAGCGTTCAATCTCCAAGCAGTCAGCTGCAGAGAAATTGAATTCGGATGATGGAAGGGTCCCTGAATGAGAAGATCCTGCCTCAATGGAAGCTTCCACGGCAGCAGAGAGGACATGTCCACCAGATCGGCATACCAGGTCCTACGAGGCCACGCAGGAGCAATTAGAATCACCGAAGCCCTCTCCTGTTTGATCCGTGCAATCACTCGGGGAAGGAGAGCAAATGGTGGAAACACATAAGCTAGGTTGAACGACCAAGGCACTGCCAAGGCATCTATTAGTTCAGCCTGAGGATCCCTGAACCTGGATCCGTATCTCGGGAGCTTTGCATTCTGACTAGACGCCATCAGATCTAATTCCGGTCTGCCCCACCTGAGGATCAGGGTGGCAAAGACCTACAGATGGAGTTCCCATTCCCCCGGATGAAACGTCTGTCTGCTCAAAAAATCTGCCTCCCAGTTGTCCACTCCTGGGATGTAGATTGCTGACAGATATCAAGAGTGAGCCTCCGCCCACCAAATTATCTTGGATACTTCTGTCATCTTCAGCTTAGCTAGGGTAGATATAGCTCCCTCCACCTTAGGGACCGGTTGCCAAGAATCCCGCACGGTGTCAGCTATAGGGTACATTTTCTTGAACATAGGGGAAGGGGAGAGCGGGATACCCGGTCTTTCCCATTCCCGAGTAACAATTTCCGAAATTCTCTTAGGAACCGGAAAGGCATCGGAATAAGAAGGGACTTCCAGATATCTGTCCATCTTACACAATTTCTCTGGAGGTATCACAATAGAGTCACAGTCGTCCAGAGTCACTAAAACCTCCCGAAGTAACAGGCGGAGGTGTTCAAGCTTAAATCTAAAGGACATGACATCTGAATCTGTCTGGGGCAACGAACTACCAGACAGTTCCCCCTCAGACAGTGTCTCCCTACCCCCCAATTCAGAGGTCTGGGAGGGTACATCAGAGATAGCCATCAAAGCATCAGAAGTCACAGGGGTTTGCCTTGCAACACTGGCAACTTAGACAAAACCTCTGTGAGGGTAGATGACATAACTGCAGCCATATCCTGCAAAGTGAAAGAAACAGACGCCGTTGAATAACATGGTGTCGCTTGTGCGGGCGTTAAAGGCTGTGACGCTTGGGGAGAAGATTGCGGCATACCCTGAGTCTCATTGGTTTGAGAACATTCTTTAGACACATCTTTATTAAAAAATATTTTCTCTTTACATTGTAAGGCTCTCTCAACACAATTGTCACATAGTGTAACAGGGGGTTCCACAATGGCATCCAAACACATAGGACATGTATTTTGTTCAAGGTCATCCATGATAACCTAAACAAAAAGCAATCTTGGTCAAATCCCTGTAAAAATCTGTTGTACTGTATCTTTAAGAAAACCAATCTGAAGCTTATACTAGATTTATTGTATCTAGGATGTTGTATTGTATCTTTATTTTCAATCCGAAATAAAGTTTAAGCACTGAGGCAGAGGGTCAATTACACATGTGTACGATGTTTATAGAAGTATAGTACGGTTTTACTTTTGCAATACACAGTCACCCTGCTGCAGCTTCGCTGCGGCTCCTACCTGCCTCCTGACCAAGTTCAAACACCGCCACACTGTGCACCTAAGTCACTTGTAATTCTCACAAGCGTACTTAGGAACCGATACGATGCTGCCACCGGAATAGGGAGAGTTGCGCTGTCAGAGTGCGCAAAAGTAAGCCCCGCCCTTCGTGGGCTTAATAAAAAAAACACCTCAAAATGCCGCCAAGAACCGGAGCCTTGTAAATAAATAATACATAATAGATGTGCTATCTATTAAAAGTATAGGGTGTGCTAAAAACACTTCAGTAGTGTTGAGATGCTTTGGTTAATATATCCAAACACATAGGACATGTATTTTGTTCAAGGTCATCCATGATAACCTAAACAAAAAGCAATCTTGGTCAAATCCCTGTAAAAATCTGTTGTACTGTATCTTTAAGAAAACCAATCTGAAGCTTATACTAGATTTATTGTATCTAGGATGTTGTATTGTATCTTTATTTTCAATCCGAAATAAAGTTTAAGCACTGAGGCAGAGGGTCAATTACACATGTGTACGATGTTTATAGAAGTATAGTACGGTTTTACTTTTTCAATACACAGTCACCCTGCTGCAGCTTCGCTGCGGCTCCTACCTGCCTCCTGACCAAGTTCAAACACCGCCACACTGTGCACCTAAGTCACTTGTAATTCTCACAAGCGTACTTAGGAACCGATACGATGCTGCCACCGGAATAGGGAGAGTTGCGCTGTCAGAGTGCACAAAAGTAAGCCCCGCCCTTCGTGGGCTTAATCAAAAAAACACCTCAAAATGCCGCCAAGAACCGGAGCCTTGTAAATAAATAATACATAATAGATGTGCTATCTATTAAAAGTATAGGGTGTGCTAAAAACACTTCAGTAGTGTTGAGATGCTTTGGTTAATATATTTAACCATAAACTTGTAATACCAAATTGTGCGTTATTCTTTGTGTAACTCCTGTAGCGAGAAGAACAAAGCGCAAACCCATATCAAGGTAGACGTTTTTGTATTTATTATATATAAAACGGTTAAAAACACTCACAAGATAATAAAAAACACACGCCTGTATCCCACTATAAGGGAAGAGATCAGAGTCCCAGTTCACATCGACCGAATATTCTTTAAGTACTTGAAATTTCAAACACCAGGCTCTTTCCCTGCTACAAAAGTCTGTCTTTAGGAGCCTTGTCAAGCTCCGCCCCCAAAGCGTTTCGTTCGCTCTGTGCGAACTTTTTCAAGAGGAAATGGTTATGTGCTGTATAATACAGAGTGTCCTTAAATCCTTACAGTTTACTTCCTATTGGTAGTCTGGTAGCCAACCAGGTAATGGTGAAATGGAACAGCCTCACAATCAGTGCGTGGGTATGCTGACATCAGCGTGACGTTCTCCAATCTGTGAGCATTTGGACTGTTCCATATGCTTTCCTGTCAGCCAATCCAACCAGATGATCTGAACCAGCCTCTAAACAGAGGTAAACAAAGACACTGACGCTGTCCTTGCACTTTTAACAAGGCACGCTATTCTAATTTACACAGAGTCTCCAAACTTGCAAAAAGTCAGAGAATGGAAAAAAAATGATAATACATCATAATAATTAAACATCGCAAAATTATATTCATGCATATGTAAAAGATATTAAAAAAATTAAAAAGAACTTACCACAAGACTAAAAGGGGATACTCTTATATATTTAAAAATTATTTACCTAAATGTCATATTTCCCATTTTTTCCCTTCTTTATTTATTTTATATATATTTTTATATATGTACATAAATAATACAAAATAAATAAATAAACAAATAAACAAAGAAATAAAGAATGATGAATTTGATATTATATCATACATAATATATATATATATATATCTCCTACTCAAGGGGTATTAATAAACAATTAATTAAAAACATATTATTCCCATGCAGGGCACTATATTTCACCTTTAACAAGAGGTCCTGTGACAGTTTCCTATTCTATTTATCCTTTGGATTTATTCAAGTCATAAAGGCCTGCAAATCTAAGTCTATAACAAGCCCTTTTGGTTTCATGCAATCCTACAGGTGAATCCATTTTGTTTCATATTGTCTAAGTTTCATGAGTCTAAGTTGTTCAGTACCTACTGTTACTGGTTATAAGTTATAAGACTCTAATAAACAGGATTCTGTCCATGTGTAACTTTAAAATGTTCAGAAACACTGTGATTCTCATAGCCTCTTTTAATATTGTCTATGTGTTCATATATGCATCGCTTTACCTTTCTCTTGGTTCAACCCACATAGATTTTATTACATTCACCGGTCAGGCAATACACCACATACGTGGACACACAGGAGGCTTTATCTTTAATTTGAAATTCCTTTGTGTGGTTCCAGTTACCTATAGAATCTCCTTTTCTAATTAATCCACACATACAGCAGTTCAATCTACCACATTTGAATGTTCCTCCCTTGCTTGTACTCCAAGCTAACAGGTCTCCATTGTTCCTTGACTTCAAGGGTCTAAGTTTGGAGGGTGCGAATATGTATTTAATATTCTTATTTTTCTTAAAAATTGTGACTGGATTTTTAACTAAATGGGGCCCTAAAATAGGGTCCATTGTCAGGATATTCCAGTGCTTCCTCAGTGTTTTAAAAAACAATTTTAGGAATAATATGAATAATACCTCTCAAACAATTTTAAAGGAGACAGATTATGAAACACTAAGTACCCTTGTTTGTTTAAGCAATGAAGCACAACAGAGCACACAGTGTTATGAGGGATGCATTAATAACTAGGAACTACTTGAGTTGAGCATACACGAGAATGAAGTTCCTATTAAACATAGTCACTTTAAACGTCCTTCTACATTTAATCCAATCTTTGCACAGGGTGAGTATATTCCTGTGTTTAATGAAATAGTGAAGGAGGAGTTTAGAAACTATTATAAAACCCAGTCTAGGACTTGTAACTTTAAATATAGGGATAACCTTAGCCATCAAGAACAAAAAGCCCTAGAATCTTTGAAATCTGATACAGAAATAGTCATAAGGCAAGCAGACAAAGGGGGTGGGATAGTAATCCAGGATCGTGATGTAAATTTGAAGGAAGCATATAGGCTACTGAATTGTAGCGAAACATATAAGAAACTGGATAAGGATCCCACCACCCTTTTTAGCCGTGAGATATACAACCTCATCTCCAAAGGAAGAGAGGATGGCATCCTGGATACAGAGGAGGCCAACTTCATTCTAATTTTATGTCCCGCTGCACCTTTGTTTTATCACCTACCAAAGGTGCATAAGGATTTGCAGAACCCACCGGGAGACCTATTTTCCCCGGGGTGGGTTCTTTGACAAGCAATTTATCCTGTTACTTGGATTGTTTTTTACAACCAACTGTCAAACTTATTAAATCATATCTGAAGGATACCACGGAAACAATAAAAATCTTTGAAGGACTGGATTGGGATGAAAGTTATTTGTGGATATCCTGTGATGTTACATCCCTGTACACAAATATTCCACATGTACAGGGAGTAGCAGCATTTGAGGAATTGTTTGATAGGTACAGTGATTTACCCACGGCCCAAGTCCAGTTTTTAGCTAGGGGTATTGAATTTATTTTGTTCCATAACCATTTCTCTTTTGAAGGCAAATATTATCAACAAATACGGGGGACTGCCATGGGGACCTCCATGGCAACCTCTTATGCCAATATTTATATGGCAGCCTTTGAAGAGAAATATGTTTGGATTTGGAACAATAACCTCTTTGGAAATAATGTTGTGATGTGCCGTAGGTACATCGACGACATCCTTAGGATTTGGAAAGGAGATGAAAAAGACGCTCTAGAATTAATTAATTTTATTAATAATAATAGTTTTAATCTTGAATTTACAGGAAAGATAAACAGTCGACAAATGGAATTTTTAGATTTACTCTTGTATGTGAACGAAGAAACTAACAAAATAGCAGTAAAGCATTACAGAAAAACGACGGATAGTAACAGATTTTTGAATGCCAAAAGTGGACACTTGCCCCAATGGAAAACAATATACCATTGGGGCAGTTTTTAAGAATACGTAGGAACTGTACAGCTATAGATGATTTTGAAAAAGAAGGTGATATTCTTGAACAGAAGTTACTGCAGAAAGGGTATGATAGTGCATTGATTCAAAGGGCAAGAGAAAATAGCAAAAGCAGGGCAAGATAAGATCTTTTAACTAAGGAGTTTAAGATGAATGCAAGCACGAACAGGATAGGAGCAAAATTTATAACAACATATAATGCGGGGCCTAGCTTCATCAAGTCAACTCTGAGGAAGCACTGGAATATCCTGACAATGGACCCTATTTTAGGGCCCCATTTAGATAAAAATCCAGTCACAATTTTTAAGAAAAATAAGAATATTAAAAACATATTAGCACCCTCCAAACTTAGACCTTTGAAGTCAACGAACAAGGGAGACCTGTTAGCTTGGAGTGCAAGCAAGGGAGGAACATTCAAATGTGGTAGATTGAACTGCTGTATGTGTGGATTAATTAGAAAAGGAGATTCTATAAGTAACTGGAACCACACAAAGGAATTTAAAATTTAAGATAAAGCCTCCTGTGTGTCCACATATGTGGTGTATTGCCTGACCTGTGAATGTAATAAAATATATGTGGGTAGAACCAAGAGAAAGGTAAAGCGCTGCATATATGAACACATAGACAATACTAAAAGAGGCTATGAGAATCACAGTGTTTCTGAACATTTTAAAGTTACACATGGACAGAATTCTATTGGCCTGTCTATTAGTCTTATAACTTATACCAGTAACAGTAGGTAATTAACAACTTAGATTCATGAAACTTAGACAATGTGAAACAAAATGGATTCACCTGTTGGATTGCATGACACCAAAATGGCTTAATATAGACTTAGATTTGCAGGCCTTTATGACTTGAATAAATCCAAAGGATAAATAGAATAGGAAACTGTCCCATGTTCTCTTGTAAAGGTGAAATATAGTGCCCTGCATGGGAATAATATGTTTTTAATTAATTGTTTATTAATACCCCTTGAGTAGGAGATATATATATATATATATATATATTATGTATGATATTATATGTGTCAACTTGTGAACAGTTTGGTAAAACTCCGTACCTCCTTGTGGTGTATGACAGTAGTTGATTCCCACATATGTTTCACCCTTTGGGGCCGAATTATCATTGTGCGAGCGGACATAATCCAATACTGCGGATCATGTCCGCTGCACATCGATAAATGCCGACAGCATATGCTAGCAGGCAGGGCCGGACTGGGAAATCAGACCGGCCCTGGAAATTGGTATAGACCAGCCCAGCCATGCCCCCTCCAGTCCAACCACGTCCCCTCCAGCCCAGTCACGCCCCCTCCATCCCAGCCCATACAAATTCTGAAACTTGCCACTAAGAAATAATAAATAATGCTGCAGTGCTACCCTTCCTGTTTTATTAAAACATTAGTACCAATGACAAAGCACAGAGGGCAATGCAGCAGGCAGGGAGTGAGGAGGAGCACAGGGGGCATCAGGTAATTATACAGCAGACAGGGGGTGAGGAGGAGCTCAGGGGGCATCAGGTAATGCAGCAGGCAGGCAGGGGGTAAGGAGCAGCGCAGGGGGCATCAGGTAATGCAGCAGGCAGTGGGCATCATGTAATGCAGCAGGCAGGGGGCATCAGGTTCAGGTTGGTAATGCAGGAAACGCCAGGTGAAGCTCCTCCGCCTGATGTGTTAATCTACTAGGAACCTGTGTTACATCTCCTAGGTACCTGTGTTGCAACAGTAACCATAACCACAATCACCCACACCATATTAACCCCTGGTGTACTGGATTTCCCAGAAGCAATTATTTCAGTACCTCCTAGGTCCCACCCTGTACATAATGTCCCCACATCATTAACTCTTCCTGCTGAACATATTGCTTACCTCTATTGATGGTTGGGCGGAGCAACCGTAACAAAGCGCGCTAGGTGATACCGGTCACACAGAGAACCCAGTGAGTAATGATGTGATTAACTCTCCCGGCACTCGGGCGGGGAGGGGACCAGCAGAGGTGGCTCATTGTGCAGCCGCGATCATTATGCATCAGCCGGACTGCCATGGGGATGAGCTCTCTGCCTGGCTAGTGACCCTGCAAGCTGCCAGCACCCGAGCATGTCCAGGACAACCGGCCTGCCGCCATAATGTAAGTGAAATCATAGGTGGCAGGTTTAGGGGAGCAGCTTCTCAGGGTCCTTACAAAAAGCTGTCTTCAAAAAATGCCTGTATGGGAAAAAAAAGCCTAAGTGCGTCTCCATAACGACAGAGGATAAAGTCTTCCATGGTAATGGCCTGAAACCTGCCCCTGCCGGCCCACCGGGATTTTTCATGGTATCCCGGTGGCCCCATCCGGCCCTGCTAGCAGGGGGTTTCAGTTAACCCAATCGTATTCGATAGGGTTGATTTATGGCGATGTCTGTCCGCTGCCTCAGAGCAGGCGGACAGGTTATGGAGCAGCTGTCTTTAGACCGCTGCTTCATAACTTGTGTTTTCTGCAAGCCTGAAGGCTCGCCAGAAACACGGGGCATCAAGATCCATACGGAGCTTGACAAATATACCCCTTTGGCTTTATCAAGGATGTTAGTCTGGAGCAATCCTTCTACTTTTGAACTTCTTTGTTCCTGATTGTTTGCTCTCACTAGGCGTAACTGAAACACATATCCTTAAAGAGTATTTTAGTTTGGCTCTTACATATATATTTTTTTTAACTAAAGGGCAAGATTACAAGTCGCACAGCAAATCAGTTGCGAAAACACAACACGCGTTATGGCTTTACAAGTTGCAAAATAACTTATTATTCTCGCGCATTAAGCCGCTTAATCCAAACAGCTAAATCGCATGCACATTCATGTATTTCCCATAGAAGTCAATGGAGAAGACAAATAGGGGGAAAAAAACACAAAAACCCTAATCTGTTGCGCAAAGCCCATGACCTATTCTCCTTGAAAAGTGTACAACGGAATTTGTTTCTCTATATATATATATACAGTATAAGTGATGATTTTTGGGATGATATATCTATTTATAGCAAGATATGTATATGAATATATATATATGTCTATATTCAGTTCAATTCAGTAGTTCCAAGCACTCACTGTTATAGTTATAAATGCCTGTGTGCTCTCTATGTTGTATAGAAATATCACTCAAAAATTAAGAGGCACTCTCAGGTCTTAACGTTTTGATATGTCTTCATCTTTTTATTTCTTAATTCAAACGATGATCGGGTTGATGTTTCGGGCCATACAAGGACCTTTTGCAAGACCAGTTTAATATCTTATGTGTACATCTAATCCCCGTGAATCCCCAGTGGAATCTGAAATGGGCAGCACTAAAATTCCACTATATCAGTGACCAGGACAAGGTGTGAATAGACAAAAAAGTTCATACCAGTGACACTATCCCATCACAAAATCAATGTCTTCTCATACTGACTCAGAAACAGCCATGTGACTTTCAGAACATATTTACTGCAATTCTTATGTTCATGAAACATTCAGGCTACCAAAAAAAATAGGGGAGCTAAGTTCACTTATAAATATTATAAGAACGGTTTCTGACAAACTAATTTCACAACATTTAGTATTAAAAAGAGAGAGGTTTCTCACATACTCTACAGACCTTATATCACTGAAAGATTGTTTTCAAAATTAGGGTGTCTTCTTACTGTCATATGATCCACAAAACAGTCTCTTTATACTGGTATACATGCTTAACTTTAAAGGAACAGATTATTTGCAGGACACTGGTATGCAGGCTAGCTTTAAAGGGATATGAAACCCCAAAATATTATTTCATAATTCAGATAGCGTATTTATTTTTAAAATTTCTAACTTCTATTATCAATTTTCTTAATTCTCTTGGTATCTTTTGTTGAAAAACAGGGGCGTATGCTTAGGAGCCTGCCCATTTCTGAAGCACTTTATAGCAGCAGTTTTGCAAGAATGTTATTTGCAAGAACACTAGATAGTAGCACTATTTCCTGCCATGTAGTGCTCCAGATGACTACCTAGACATCTCATCAACAAAGAATATCATGGGAACAATGCAGATTTGATAATAGAAGTACATTGGAAACTTTTTAAATATGGTTTTAACATACAGAAACATTGGACCTCAGGAACACAGGAACAGAAGTGGCTTCAAAGGCTTAACAGAACAGCATCAACAACGTAGCTCTACTGTACTCTACTGGAGCAGAAAATGTACCATCCTGATGGGCACACTTGAGATTGATTAAAAGGTGAGATAAATTCAGGCATACTCACTGAATTTCTCCTAGCAAGGTATTTAACAAAACAATGTTCTATAGCTTTATTTTTATATTATAGGTCTCACAGGCATGTAGTAAATCCAGCATAGTCTTCACAGATGCTCTTGCAGCTCTCACATTGTGCCTGATATTAAAACCTTGCCGCTCAAGTGAGATGATCTAAGAAGTCTTGTTGGTACGGTGAGGCCCTCAAAAAAATATAGAAACACAAATTAAATTTTGAGAAATGTTTATGTTGCTATGTTGTGTTATTTATGTAAAACAGAGACTCCTACATTACAATACAAAGTCTAAAAAAAAAAAAAAAGATTTTGTGTGATTTCTTTCCTTGACAGCGAGGTTTTGAATATCAGGCGCAGTATCTCCAAGACTGTGTCACAATTTCTAAGCTGTGAGGCTGTCTTGAAGAAAGAATACACTTGCTAAACTGTTAGACAAATAATTATATGATAGCAAGTGAATGCACATTAAACTGTGTTCATAAGTATGTGTTTTATTCAGAAAGTTTTGCCTGATGTTACTAGAAGCTGCTTTCCAGATAATCAAATTACATTTTATGGAAATGTGTAGCTTGAATCTTGAGGTTCTATTAAGCATTTCTCAGGTTTGTCTTTATACAAACACCTTAGACTTTTGGACACTGGTTGGCTCACTAGCAATACTAACTATTACCAATAATAACTAATAATAACAGATCCCACCAAGTTCTCCCATGAAAGTATATTACTTCTCATTAGACCCAACATCTGTAAGTTGTATACCTTAAGACATCAGTTTGTTGGTAAAATAAGATTTGCCAATATGTATAACGTTTTTATATAACATACTACTTTAGATTACTGCAATAGATTTTCTTGGCTTTTTCGCCTTCTGTATGTGTATATCATATTGTGTGTGCCTTTAGGATTTCCCTAATTGTACCACTTGATTTTCAAGCTTCCTTGAAGTAATTAAAATTACATTCCAGTCAAAATTGGAAACCACATGGATGCATTTCAGTTTTTAATAGAAACTATAGCTGTTTCAAGTGTATTTAAGTATGCAGCATACATCAGCATTTTAAAGGGACAGTCAACACCAGAATTTTTGTTGTTTAAAAAGAAAGATAATCCCTTTATTGCCTATTCCCCAGTTTTGCATAACCAACACTTATATTAATACACGTTTTACCTCTGTAATTACCTTGTATTTAAGCTTCTACTGACTGCCCCCTTATTTAAGTTCGTATGACAGACTTGCATTTTAGCCAATCAATGCTCACTCCTAGGTCTCTTCGCGTGCATGAGCTCAATGTTATCTATATGAAACACATGAACTAATGCCCTCTAGTGGTTAAAATGTATTCAGATTAGAGGCAGTCTTCAAGGTCTAAAAAATTAGCATATGAACCTCCTAGTTTTAGCTTTCAACTATGAATACCAACAGAACAAAACAAAATTGGTGATATAAGTAAATTGGGAAGTTGTTTAAAATTACAGTACCTGAAACATGAAAGTTTTTTTTTTACTTGACTGCCCCTTTAAACACAGCACTTGCTCAGAGAGCCTAAGGTGCTTGTACCATCTTGCTCAATTCGTTACTTACCGACATGATACAAGCCCCACTGGCACTCTGAGCAACTGCATTTTTTAAAATGCTGGTGCACTGAGAATATCTAGTTATGCTTCCCATGCAGAGAAAAATGTTAACAATAAAACAGCAATAACATTTACTAGAAGCATTTATATTACAAATATGTTTCTATTCAAAGATGTAATTCATCTATGTGCATTAACATTTTGACAGGAATGTCCCTTTAAATTATACCTGTGAAAATAATTCCAGCAAGCCTCCTTTGGCCACTCCTCAGTCCGTACTCTTTTATTTATTTTTGCTCAGCTGGAGAGCTCATTAGGGTAAGTCTATGGAGTGGGTGGTACCCAATGATGCAAATACTGTACATAATCAATTATCTAATGAGAAGCATGAAACCTTTTTTTTTTTAATAACTAATTACTGATGTCTGTTGTCTTCTCTGTGTTAGTGGGTGGCCACACAAAAAAACATGGTGGCCTATATAGTCTGGGTGGCCTGCTTTATAAGCTCTTTCAGTATTTTATGTATGTGTGAGTATGCATACGTGCAGGTGTGTGTGTGTGTGTGTGTGTGTGTGTGTGTGTGTGTGTGTATATATATATATATATATATATACATATACACAGAAACAAATGATAGCGTCAGCACAATGCTTAAAAGATTCTGCTTTTATTTAAACAACATCAGGATAAAAAACAGCAACGTTGCTGTTTTTTATTCTGATGTTGTTTAAATAAAAGAAGAATCTTTTAAGCATTGTGCTGATGCTATCATTTGTTTCTGTGGATTTATATATAGGAGGTTGGCAGGCCTCCTCAGCGTGCGTGCACAAGTATCAAAAAGCTGTGAAAATTTACTATAGACTCTCACACCAAGAGAGGTATAGTTGAAAAGTGCTGGACTTAATGAGTTTGTTGGTTATATATATATATATATATATATATATATATATATATATATATATATATATATATATATATATATATATATATATATATATATTTATATTTAACCCACCATTGGTTAACAGTAACACACACAAAGGGGCATTGTTTTGAGCACTGCTTACAATACAATAGATAGATAGATTGATTGATAGATAGATAGATAGATAGATAGATAGACACACACAAATAATATATATACTGTATATGAGAGAGAGCGATATACAGATATATTTTTTTCTGAACAGGCGTTGAGTTTCAATGCAGGTTCTATCACGGCTGATGCATGTATACTGCAAAATGCTTATAGCGCTGCAAAATCTGTTGGCTCTCTACAAATAACCGATAATAATAATAATAATGCTTTTATTTAAAAGTAATGTCCCTTTAAAAAATCTTTGCACTTAGTTGTAAATGTAAAAGGAACACTGTACCCAAAAACTTTTGTCATACCTAATAGCGAATATGCTATAATAACTTTCCCTTTAACGCAGTTATAGAAAAAAAAACATATCTGTATTGTTTTGTTAAAATTAAAGGTTTTAAGACTATAGTCTGGTTAACAACAAATCAGATTGCACTTAATACAAATAAACAGAACATGCATCAGAGGGGCATATTTAACAATGTGCGACTGGACATGATACGAAGTAGCGTATCATGTCCGCTGCACATTGATATGCTGTTGGCATTTATCATTGCACCAACACAGACACTGTGAGCCAAATTATCTCCAGTCTCTCTGACAGTTAGCCGTGTCTATTAAGTTCAAAATAAAAAGGGACATATGAAAGGATCACAAGGATCATGCATTCTCCTGCTAGACCACAGAGACTACTAGGTAAAATTATTATTAATAGGAGGCCAGTGGACATATGTATCAATGTGCGAGCGGACATGATACAAAGTAGCGTATCATGTCCGCCGCACATCGATTCTTGTGAACTGCTGGTGCAATGCCACCCCCTGCAGATTCTCGGCCAATCAGCCTCTAGCAGGGGGTGTCAATCAATCCTATCGCATTCGATCGGGTTGATTTCTGTCTGCAGCCTCAGAGCAGGCAGACAAGTTATGGAGAAGCGGTCTTTAGACCGCTGCTTCATAACTTCTGTCTCGCCGGAAACAATGGGCATCAAGCTCCATACGGAGCTTGATAAATATGCCCCAGAAAGTATAAAACATAATAATGTCAAAAGAACATGTTTAAAACTCAGAACCACGTTTTTAATATGAATGAGTCACAGCTAATGTCCACAAAACCGACATAATAATTAACATTTAAAGATTAATAAAGTAAAGTATCTTAGGTAAGGATGGCTCATTGTAAGGATCATCTCTAGTCACTGACTGTTTTTAAATATTTTACTGATTACAGTTTATCATACTGTTGTTCTTGGGGGTTGGGATTAACATGTGTTATGACTAAAACTTTATTTTTTATTTGATCTCAGAGCTTGACAATATTATATCCAAAGTAGGATCCAGTGATAAAATTAATAAGCCAGCTACAGATGTGTAGGAGCCAGACAGGGTTTTTTATAAGCAGTGTATTCTAAATAGGTACCCAAAGCTACACTATACAATAGGCTGAGGCCTTACCAGAGAATTATATAGGGGCAGATCTGGCCTGCTACTTGCCTGCAGCTGTGGATTGTCCTGGTTTTAAGAGACTTTACCAGCCATGCCCACTGACTGCCTAGGCAATTTCACAGGCTCCCAAGACACACCCTCAATCCCATCCATGTCTGTCTATGATCCCACCCCTCAAAATGCCCTATGTTTATAGGTTTATAATTATTTCTTTGCTTTTAATCATGCTAATATCTTACTTGCCTTAAATGTTGACACCTGACATTCAGCACTACTTTTTACTTGTCTACAAGAACCCTTATTCCGTTTCCACCTCTGCTTCAACTAACATGCTAATATTTCAAGAAATAAAAACTTTTACATTTTATCAATGGTTGAATCTCATTTGGGAATTAGAGGATTCATACTTCGTTTTTGCAAAGCCTCTAGCAGAGTAAATATATCATGCTATGATCTAATCACCTTACACAATGTAGTTTCAGATATATTGCTATCTAATCCTTTATATAAAAATTGTAATGTTTCTAAAAATATAAAAAATAATTTTGCTTTGCTTATTAATACTTTAGGTACCCCACTTATTAATGTTGTTCTATTTAAGTAAAATTAATTTACTACAGCTCTTGGATACTTGTTTATTCAAGCGTTAATATTATAAGCCATTCTCAGCCCTGAATAAATTTGTACAATACCTCCTACTCACTTCCTCATACAAACTAATTAGATTTGTTTGTCATGACCTATTTCTCATAAAAAGTATTCTGATTGTCACTCATAATCTTGTTTTCATGAATATAATCCCTTAAACCTTAAGTAGTTTCCTCACCGGCCCAGTGGTGACAGAGTTACTGGTCTATAGCATTGAATATGAGTTCTGGTTCCCTTTTTAAACATGCCTGAGATTATCAGTATTGTTATTACAGAGCTACGTTTGCTTAAAACCATTGGATCATTCCATCTTGATCTTTACTTTGACATTCTTTCCTTGATATTCTCTAGAGTGAACCAATTTATTGGTAAGGACTGACGTTCTATTACGCTGCAAAGGCTCTCCCATTAGTTCTTCTTTAGTGCATACAGACAAAACTGAACAAGAGAAAAACTATTTAGCACCTCTTATGAGATCAGACACCCCTAGTGGTGTAGAAGGAGTGGTCTTAGGTCTAAAGCAGTCACGCAGGAGACTGGCCTCCGGTGGATGTGTAATGGTCTGTAGAGGACAATACAAAGCACAAAAGGGTGCCTATATGGCCTAGTATTGCCAATGTGAAACAATGATGTAGTAATTAAAAACACTCACATTTGGAGGAGCGCCTCCCTTGGTGCTACAGAGGCGAGCTGGGATCAATATGGTCACCCAGTAGACCTAATCACTGGCAGTCAGGAACTCTCATTGGTCCAGCAGCGGATAAGGGGTTAACGGTATAGAACAAGCAGGCAGCAAGTGGTAAGTAACAAAACTTACTTTATTTAAAAGATTAAATGATAGCAACGCATTTCTCAGCCAGCAAAGGCTGTTTCATCACAGGCTTAGTAAAAAGAATATAAAATGTAATACAAACACTTGCTATATATGCCATGCAAACAATCCAATTAGATAATTAGTATAATGAGCTACACCTAAAGTGGGAGTTACCAAATACACATATACAAACACAATCTTAGTCTGGGTGAACGCAAAGCCATTAACTCCCTCTCAAATAATAGCAAGTTAGTGATCCGCCAGGCAGATAAGGGCGGTGGAATTGTCCTCCAAAACATTGTGGATTATGTCTTAGAAGCAGATCAGATCCTTAAAGATGCAAGCTATTATAGAGGCCTTACGAGTAATCCTACTCCTTTTTTTTCTAAACAATTATTTTCTATACTACAAGAAGGTTTTGATGAAGGCATTCTTACCAAAAAAGAAAGAGACTATCTGTATCGAAAGATCCGAATATAGCCTTCTACTATCATCTACCAAAAATCCATAAAAGTACCTCCAACCCTCCAGGACGCCCTATAATAGCTGGCATCGGGAGTCTCACTGACAACCTTTCAGCTTATATAGACTCATATTTACAGAAACATGTCATAACCCTTCCCTCTTTTATCAGAGATTCCTCATACTTATTGAATAAGTTAAACAAGTTAGGAATTGTAAAAACCAATCAGGAGCTTTGGTGGATCACCAGCGATGTTAGTTCCCTTTATTCTAACATCCCTCACGATAAAGGTTTGTCTGTAATTCAATCATACTAAGAAACTGATGCCCGTAAAACAACAACACTTCATTAGTGATTTAATATATTTCATTCTTCACCACAATTACTTCCAATATCAGGGTTCCTTCTATCTACAAATCAAAGGAATGGCAATGGGCATCAGATTCGCTCCCAGTTTTGCCAATCTCTACATGGGCAAATTCGAGGAGACCCACATTTATGGATCTCCGATGGGAGCGAGTCTGGTGTTCTATATGGCCGTTATATAGATGATTTCATTTTTCTTTTTAGGGGATGTTTGGAGGAAGCCTCCATCTTCACAGATTCCCTTAATTTTAATCATTTTGGTCTTCAATTTACCAGCAATATTCAGTCCACAAAGATCGAATATCTTGATTTACTATTATACTTTTCACCTACAGGTACGGTCATGTCTGAAACTTTTTTTAAAAAAAGTGGATTGCAACAGTTTTCTTGACTTTAATAGCAACCACTAATATAGTTGGGAAAAGAATGTGCCTTATGGGCAGTTCAGACGCATTAGACGTAATTGCAGTAATATAGAGAGCTACAAACTGCAGTCCAACATTTTGAGGGATAGATTTTTACAGAAAGGATACCCTTTGGATTTGATACAAAAAGGCTATCTTAGAACCCTACATGAGGATAGAAGCACTTATTTTACACTAGACAAAGATAAAAACAAACAAGATAAACTAATAGATGATAACAAAACCCCTTTGTTTATAACTGGATTTAGTAATCGACATTGTGAAATAAAAAGAATCATTTACAATC
Organism: Bombina bombina; assembly: GCF_027579735.1. NCBI lineage: Eukaryota > Metazoa > Chordata > Amphibia > Anura > Bombinatoridae > Bombina > Bombina bombina. The sequence continues at coordinate 660,791,299 of NC_069504.1, forward strand.
ATTGGCCGATCATCTGCGATGATCCTTATCTTAAAAATCATATTTCACTCCAACCCAAGATTGTGTTTAGGTGGGCTCCCACACTCAAAAATAAACTAGCCCCTAGTAAAATTGTGAGAAACAAAATAAATTTGGATACATCAAATATCACTACTTTAAATAAAAATAGTAAGACTTTTTTGGGTAACTTCATACCATCAATAGGAGTCTTCAAGTGCCACTAGATGTAACATGTGCAAAGTGGTGAAGTCTAGACATTGTATCTATACACATAAGGGAAGTCAGAAAACGTTGTCCCATTATTCCCATTGAGCAAATGACAAGAAATAGCCACAATCCCATGCTTCGTCTTCGCCGTAGAGATCCACAAATTGCACACTCGGGCACCCAATGGGTTGAATGAATGTGTGGATCTTGCAGCATTTGATATTTGATTGTCATTAATATGACCTTTATAACCACTGACTCTTATTTTTTGGCTGTCTGACACTATGCTCAGGAATATTCCTAATATTCTAAACCTAACACATCTCCACTCCCTTTATTACCACTCAAAATCACCCCATAATTACTGTACACTTATCTCACTCAGAGTTGCTCTGATATCGTATTTATTGTATGTTTACACCACTATTTATCTCCCCTAGCAAGAATACACATGATCATCACCACTATGTTCATAGTTAACACATTCATTAATGATTAACTATACACCACTAGTTGGCGTACCTTTTTACACTGAACAAATATAGAGACATTTATGGAATTTTCATATTTTATCAATGACCGAGTCTCACTAAACCCCCCCTCTTACCCTTGTTCCCTTTTCACCTTTTACCCTTACCCTCTATATCCACCCCCACCCCACCCTCACTGTACCATTTTCTGTATCCATAGGACACTTTAGCGATTATCTCTCACAGCAGCATTAGAGACACCCAATCTCTACAACAATATCATTCACTACATGATACACGCAGATAGGTTTTCCCTTTTTCTACACACTGATATACAATATAGATAACTGTGACACTAGTACAAAAGTACATGTACATTATGGTTATATATATATATATATATACATATAGGATCACATAGCTCCTTTGAATACACCCTCGTTTAGCGTCTAACACATATCACTAATCAATGTTAGTTTGTCATATATATTATCTTTTCCTTTTGAGTGGATCAGTAGGTCAACAGCTCTTTATTACCTACATTTCTGAACATTTAGTTATTATCTATCCTCTACTGACCATCTTTGCTTAAGAGTGAGTTGATCACCCATATGTCACAAGATAGAGAATTTTTGGAAATCATTTCCTTATAGTAATCAGACTAGTTTAAGCTACACATACTAAGATGGGCTGTAGTACCTCCCACTGTTCTGATGCCCTGAGTTTTTGTCCAATCATGCAATGTATCTATCATTCTGTTAACTGTTGATGCGCCTGACTAACGCTTTAATACCTATATACCATATCTCTATATATACTAGTTACTTGTCATTATTTCAACACATAAGTTTTAGTGCTGCATTTTCACTTGCATTGTCAAACTTTAATAGCGATGCAGACATTGGGGGTATCTTTCTTTTGTCACCACATACACATATGTTGTTATTTTGTTGACAGTGATCTGTGTTAAACATTCCATACTGGTACCGTGGTACATATGGGTCATCTCCGACATTGAGCCGTTCTAGCCCCGCCCACTTTTTGACATCTTCACTTCAGGGCCAATCATTTAACAGTTTTGTAATCCCACTAACACTAGTCGTACACCCATCACGTCATCATGTCCTAATACCCACACATTCTACTCAAGCACTAAGCGATTACCGATAAAGCTTGCTGTTAGCAAGTAATCAACATACAAAATACAACTCGACTGATGCAGTTACTAAACACACTCTTTGCTGAATTAGCTGAGAGCTCTACATCTACCTACTATCTTGGCTTTTGTAGCTGATATCAGAGGCTGTCCATTTCTGACATGTATGACGATTGCGCTCGCAAGTGAAGTACACTAATATCTCTCAAACTGTAGGTACCCCATTTTTTATCATTATTAGCACAGCCTAAGGACCCAGGTAGGACACTATTTATATTTTGATACGAGACAATGTAGCTTTCATAAGATTTTAAACAACCAACACAGAGTTTTTTAGGTTGATTTTTATATTATATCTAAGGTTGATCGTTTTATTTTTTATATTATTATATTTTTTTTGACAATTTAGAATTAAATCTAAGATGATGTTTTTTAACTGTCATAATACTGATGAATTTGCATTTTGGCATTGTATTTATGGTAAAAAAATCAATATATTGTTTGAACTGTGCTTTTAGTAAATACTAATCCTCTTGTGATAGGCTATGATTTATTCAGCATGTGTATTTGGTAACTCCCACTTTAGGTGTAGCTCATTATACTAATTATCTAATTGGATTGTTTGCATGGCATATATAGCAAGTGTTTGTATCACATTTTATATTATTTTTACTAAGCCTGATGAAACAGCCTTTGCTGGCTGAGAAACGCGTTGCTATCTTTTAATCTTTTAAATAAAGTTTTGTTACTTACCACTTGCTGCCTGCTTGTTCTATACAGTTTAACCCCTTATCCGTTGCTGAACCAGTGAGAGTTCCTGACTGACGGTGATTAAGTCTACTGGGTGACCATATTGATCCCAGCTTGCCTCTGTAACACCAAGGGAGGTGCTCCTCCAAATGTGAGTATTTTTCATTACTACATCATTGTTTCACATCGGCAATACTAGGCCATATAGGCATCCTTTTGTGCTTTGTATCGTCCTCTACAGTCACAATAAGATAGGCACAGCATGGATTCTGCAAGAAAAGGTGCACAATCCACAGGTTCTGCCCAAACCTCAAATCCAGTGTAAATCCAAAGTAGGAACAGCACCACAACGACAGCAGTTCAAAGTTGCTTTATTGGGACATCAACAAATACACAGCACAACGTTTCGGTTTAACTGACCTTAATCATGTGCAATAAAAACAAGGCCTAACAACTACACATATATACCCAAATGGGGAGGAGATTATTACCTGTTACAGGTGTACATTTGTCATTATTAGCAATAAGATGCAAAAATTCACAGCTCCATCTAGTGGGGAAAAAAGGCCATCACTTCTAATAATCAGTGACCTAGAAAAATACAAATAGATTTTTTGTAATAAAATCCTTAGCAATTAATTCTATATACAGTATCACAAACTACTCATTCATATTGTGAGCAACACTTAGAGAAATATTTACATGAGATCACAAGGTAACACTCCAGTCTATTTCTTTATTCATACCTAATGGAACCAGAGACTGTAAAGTGTAGATCCAAAATGTTTCTCTACACTTTAACATTCTCTGTCTGTCACCACCCCTTCTAGGTTTCTTGATTTGTTCTATTACTTGATATTTAAGTTGGGATACACTGTGTCCTTCCTGTAAGAAATGATTAGACAGGAGCCTCCCTATTACCACAACGTATATTAGATTTGTGTTCATTAATCCTGTCTCTAAGCCTTCTTGTAGATTCTCCAATGTAGATTTTCAAACACAGGCATTTAATAAGGTATACAATGTATTCAGAATTACAAGTAAAAATGCCTGGAATCTTATATTTCCTCCCATTAAGGGGATGTACAAAACAATCTCCTTTTATAATGTTGCTACAATTGCAGCATCCTAAACAGGGAAAAAAACAACCTTAGGGGCAGATAAAAAAGTCTGAAAGTTTTTCTTTTTGGACCCAACATCAGTTTTAATAAGAAAATCTTTTATGTTCTTACACCGCCGGTAGGCGGGCATAGGTACCTCCTGAAATTCTACAATGTTAGGGTTCAAATCTCTTAAAATAGACCAGTGTTTCCTAATGATCTTAGTTATTTTATCACTCAAGGGGTTAAACTGGGATACAAAAATCATTCGCTTGTTCTTACCTTTATCTTCCCTCTTTTTATTACTATAGTCACCCTTTAAGATAGATGTCCTAGATACATTCCCAATCTCTTTAATCTGTTGCTCAACCAGTGGCTTAGGATAACCTCTTTGTAAAAAGAGGTTACCCATTTAATTTAATCTAGTCTGTGTCAATACATCATCAGACACAATCTTTTTTACTCAGAGAAATTGACTTTTAGGAAGGCTATTGATCAAAGGGGGATAGTGAGCACTCTTATATTTCAACAGACTGTTTCTGTCACTATCCTTCCTATACAAATCAACTAGTAATTTCCCATTTTTTTATATACAGTTGTATCAAGAAAATCAATTGATTCCTCACTACTCACTAGTTTCAATTTAATGTGTCTGGTAGAGACATTTAAATCAGCCACAAATTCAAGCAAGGAGTCCATGTCGCCCCCCCATATGCCAAATATGTCGTCTATATATCTAAACCAGCATATCTCATGTTGTAGGAATGCTCTATGAGTATATACGAACCTCTCTTCATAGATATTCATAAAGACATTGGCATATGTGGGGGCGACATTAGACCCCCATTGCAGTTCCCTGGCATTGAATGTAAAATTGATCCTGAAAGAGGAAAAAATTGCAGTAAAGAACCAATTGTAATAATTCTAGAATAAATTCACATTGGAATTCAGTAAACCTATTACTAGTAAAAATAGCTTGTCTCATGGCCCCTAAACTGCTCTCATGTGTGATTGATGTGTATAAAGATGTAACATCTAATGAGAAGATAATTGATTTGTCACACTGTAATTCCAAAGATTCAAATTTTGCTATAAAATCACCTGTGTCTTTAATATACGACATAGATTGTTTTTTAAAGGGTCTCAAAATTTTATCCAAATATTTAGATACTTTAGTCAGTATCGAATTGGTACTAGCCACAATAGGGCGTTCACAGTGAACATCTCTGGCTATACATTGACGGACATTGAAAAAGAGGTATTGCAGAAAGGGCTGTCTTTATGCCCTATAACAAGATGTGACTTGCACGCCTTCTTTAGAAACATAAAGTTAAAGGCAATTTTTTCTAATCAAGATAAAATCATTGTTAACCCTGTAGGGGAAGAAAACTCACAATTGGTAAATAATAACCAATTACTGGATTCATTAAATTTGAGAAATAAGAGTTATTTTTCATCTAGCTCATATAATAACAGCATTGAAACGTTTATGCAATTAGTTCTCAAAGATATTGATGTGTTGAAGTGTAAATATAACAAATCTCCTGTATGTAATAAGAGAGTCCAAGGAAATTTTTCTAAGGAAGAAAGGTTGGCTATATCTAATCTTAAAACTAATAAAACCATTATTTGCAAGCCTGCCGACAAGGGTGGAGCCACTGTAGTGCTGGACAGGTCATATTATATAAGGGAAATAGAATTACAACTTCAAGACCAAGAGGTGTATAAACCATTGAATTATGACCCTTCCTCTATGATCAAAAAGGGCCTTGTTGATTGTATCAATAGGGCAGTGTGTAATGGACTGATAACTTTAAAAGAACAGAAGTTTCTTATTCCAGAGACATTTTCTATACCAGTCCTTTACACACTGCCCAAGATACACAAGAACAGACAGACCCCTCCAGGACGCCCTATTGTGGCTAGTACCAATTCGATACTGACTAATGTATCTAAATATTTGGATAAACTCTTATCAGAGATAGATCCACACTAACCCCTCTAGTAACGCTTGACACCTCAATAGACATAGAGGTTCAGCAGAAATGGTCCAATAAAGGGCTTTATAGAATAGCAGACGTGATCACAGCAGATAAAGTATTATCTTTTGAACAATATCATAACCTAGATGTTAGTGACAAGAACATATGGTATCATTACTTACAATTGAGGTCGAGGGCGATTGAGATACTAGGTACAGCGAAACCCCCCCCAAACACAAAACTAGAAACACTATGCCTTACAGCCATTCAGATATCGGGAGTGATATCAACCTTATACTCAATCTTTAATTCCACAGAAAACAAAGGAAAAACACAAACCATCAGTAGATGGGAACGAGACATAGGTAAAGTCTGGCCACTTGAAACATGGTATACAAACCTTAAAAATGGTGCTTCCTTTACGCAGAACGCTCAACTTAGAGAAAATTTCATAAAAATTGCATTCAGATGGTACCTCCATCCCACAAGGACACACGAAACAGGGGGTTCACTATCACAGCTTTGTTATAGAGGGTGCGGGGAAAGAGGCACATATATCCACATGTGGTGGGAATGTGAGCAAATTAAGGAAACCTGGGACTACACCTCACGACTTTTAAGTGCAATCTTCCAAAAACAAATAACATTAACGATAGAGCAAGCTCTGCTTCATTTCCCAATCCCAGGAATTCCAAAGACCCACCTTAAACTAGTCATGATGGTTTGCACGGTAGTTAAAATCAGCATAGCCCAATTCTGGAAATCCACTCCACCTGATGTATCCTTTATCTATAACAAATTAGAGTATCATTACAATATGGCAAGTGCAGCAGCCGAAACCCTTAACGATACTGAAAGATTCCTCACTAGATGGGAACCTTTTATAATGTACCATGAGTCAAAAAGAAAAACCACCCAGAATAATACTCATGCTCCAGATCCTACAATTTAAAACAAGAGCCGGGGCCCTTGATGAGGACAAACGTAAGGATGGTATAGAGCATATAAATACCCTGTTTTCACTGAACTGTAAACTATGGATAGATTTTATTTATGCCGAGGTTATATACTGTAAAATATGAACATTATGAAGAAAAACGATTGACACATGTATTTTATTTTATTTTATTCTATATTATTTAATTTTATTTGTTTTGTTATATGTAAAACTTCAATAAAAACAATTCAACATAAATATTTGGATAAAATTTTGAGACCCTTTGCAATACAATCTATGTCGTATATTAAAGACACAGGTGATTTTATAGCAAAATTGGAATCTTTGGAATTACAGTGTGATAAATCAATTATCTTCTCATTAGATGTTACATCTTTATACACATCAATCACACATGAGAGTGGTTTAGGGGCCATGAAACAAGCTATTTTTACTAGTAATAGGTTTACTGAATTCCAATGTGAATTTATTCTAGAATTATTACAATTGGTTCTTTACTGCAATTTTTTCCTCTTTCAGGATCAATTTTACATTCAATGCCAGGGAACTGCAATGGGGTCTAATGTCGCCCCCACATATGCCAATGTCTTTATGAATATCTATGAAGAGAGGTTCGTATATACTCATAGAGCATTCCTACAACATGGGATATGCTGGTTTAGATATATAGACAACATATTTGGCATATGGGGGGGGGGGGGGAAACATGGACTCCTTGCTTGAATTTGTGGCTGATTTAAATGTCTCTACCAGACTGAAACTAGTGAGTAGTGAGGAATCAATTGATTTTCTTGATACAACTGTATATAAAAAAGATGGGAAATTACTAGTTGATTTGTATAGGAAGGATAGTGACAGAAACAGTCTGTTGAAATATGAGAATGCTCATTATCCCCCTTTGATCAATAGCCTTCCTAAAAGTCAATTTCTCAGAGTAAAAAAGATTGTGTCTGATGATGTATTGGCACAGACTAGATTAAATGAAATGGGTAACCTCTTTTTACAAAGAGGTTATCCTAAGCCACTGGTTGAGCAACAGATGACATCTATCTTAAAGGGTGACTATAGTAATAAAAAGAGGGAAGATAAAGATAAGAACAAGCGAATGATTTTTGTATCCCAGTTTAACCCCTTGAGTGATAAAATAACTAAGATCATTAGGAAACACTGGTCTATTTTAAGAGATTTGAACCCTAACATTGTAGAATTTCAGGAGGTACCTATGCCCGCCTACCGGTGGTGTAAGAACATAAAAGATGTTCTTATTAAAGCTGATGTTGGGTCCAAAAAGAAAAACTTTCAGACTTTTTTATCTGCCCCTAAGGTTGGTTGTTTTCCCTGTTTAGGATGCTGCAATTGTAGCAACATTATAAAAAGAGATTGTTTTGTACATCCCCTTAATTGGAGGAAATATAAGATTCCAGGCTTTTTTACTTGTAATTCTGAATACATTGTATACCTTATTAAATGCCTGTGTTCAAAAATCTACATTGGAGAATCTACAAGAAGGGTTAGAGACAGGATTAATGAACACAAATCTAATATACGTTGTGGTAATAGGGAGGCTCCTGTCTCTAATCATTTCTTACAGGCAGGACAAAGTGTATCCCAACATAGATATCAAGTAATAGAACAAATCAAGAAACCTAGAAGGGGTGGTGACAGACAGAGAATGTTAAAGTGTAGAGAAACATTTTGGATCTACACTTTACAGTCTCTGGTTCCATTAGGTATGAATAAAGAAATAGACTGGAGTGTTACCTTGTGATCTCATGTAAATATTTCTAAGTGTTGCTCACAATATGAATGAGTAGTTTGTGATACTGTATATAGAATTAATTGCTAAGGTTTTTATTACAAAAAATCTATTTGTATTTTTCTAGGTCTCTGATTATTAGAAGTGATGGCCTTTTTTCACCACTAAATGGAGCTGTGAATTTTTGCATCTTATTGCTAATAATGACAAATGTACACCTGTAACAGGTAATAGTCTCCTCCCCATTTGGGTATATATGTGTGGTTGTTAGGCCTTGTTTTTATTCAACATGATTAAGGTCAGTTAGACCGAAACGTCGTGCTGCGTATTTGTTGATGTCCCAATAAAGCAACTTTGAACTGCTGTCGTTGTGGTGCTGTTCCTACTTTGGATTTACATCGTCCTCTACAGACCATTACACATCCACCGGAGGCCAGTCTCCTGGGTGACTGCTTTTGACCCCAGACCACTCCTTCTGCACCATTAGGGGTGTCTGATCTCATGTGAGTGCAACCATTTCACCCTCACCATATCAAAATATTTTCTACAATATTGGGCCATGTGGCGCTTCTGTTTTCCTCTTTTCACTGCAGATTACTGATTCTGGGTCGCGGCATTGATCCTCCACAGACAGCTGCCTTGATTGTGCCAACTAATTTACCCACATCATTACCATCTACAAGTTATTTAAGGACTTTTCTTTTTATTAACTGTAGTATATGTATTTTTTACTTTTTATCCATTATTGTGCATATTGATATACTAGTGCTACTATACCTATTGCCACCATTGTGCAGAAACTAACTGTGTACACTTTTAAGGGCACCCCCTATTATATTTTTTAACATTTAGCACCTCTGTCTTCCCACAGCCACTGGTAATCATCCTACCTTTGCTGCAATACACACTTATTAGATTTTTTGCAATTATATTTTTTAAAAACCTCTTATAGTTTATTTTGTAACCGCTTGCAATTAAAAGTATGTTTTTAAATTCATGCACTATATGTAACATTGTTTCAAACATTGTGGCAAACAGTGCTCAAGACTTGTGTATAACTAGACATGATCTCATGAAAAAGAGCTACATTTCAACAAAGCTCAACAAGGGAAAATGTTTTATTGTTACAATTTTATGCATAATGAAAGTTTCATTTTGTATTTTGTGTCCCTATAAAGGTATTTTTGATTTTGGAATTAACCCCTTAATGACCACAATGTACCCTGTATGTCACTGGTCGTTAAGGGTTTTTTCAGGACATAATAGCACAAATCTAACAAGAACACGCTATTAATTCCCTCCCTCCAGTAGGCTTTGTAGAATAGAGCACTCTCAATGCTGGTGGCAAGACCGCGCTATAAAATAATCAAGTCCCAAAAAAAGGCCAGCGACATACAGGGTACGTCGCTGGTCCTTAAGGGGTTAACCAACAGAGCATATTTTTACAATAATGCTCTGTGGTATAGAAGCTCATTAGCCTTAGCATATTTTCATGGAAATGAGTTTTAACAAAGGATACTAAGAGAGAAGTGTAAATTTTATAAGTAGTTTCGGGGAAAAAATAATTAAATGATATGCTCTGTTTGAATCATGAAATTGTAATTCTAACTTTAAAGTCTTTTTACATTTGTATTTTCTTTTTTAACAAATTAAACCCCATTTTGCAGGATTTGCTACTGCCCTTGTAAACTTGTAAATTTGAATCAGTATTATGGTTCTTCAATAATTTAAACTCCCTATGTTACTTTCCTGACAAGCTACATTGGTTTAAATCAATTTGCTTCTACGTTATTGTGCTGAGTTTTATATCTGCTCAATAAGACCTTACATATTTTCTATTTAGCCTTTTTTTTATTTTGGAAAATACACAATCCCACTTTATGCCTTTTTAAAATTAAGGGTCTTTGTTGGACACTGTCTATAGAAACGCATTTTAAATATGACCATGCTATGATTACCTAAAACATTTCTTATTTCAATGTTTGATAATGTTTCTGTATTATTTAACAATACTTACGCCATTACAGCTTTATTTCTAGCTTGTTCCTCTATAAATTGTAATGTAGTGTGTTTACAAATCACATTATGGCCTGTCTCATCATAAATATCTTACCTTAATATAGGTTTTAACTAGTGAGGATAACATACATAAAAATGAATGTTCCTCTTTTGTTATGCTCATCCTTCCTCAATAAAGCCATGTACCTCATATCTCAAAATTTCAGTTATGTTGACAATATCATTAGCATCCTCTGCTGTTAAGAATTACACTTCCCAATGGTCCCTGTATGTCAGCTGCATGCATTTGTAAGCATACATTTAATTGTACTGTTCTTTCCATCATCATTATCATGTGCTCAGCTAACCAAACTTTGTAATGTACAATTTTCAAAAATTCCTCTTCTGTGCACCTTGTTGCTACTAAAGTAATTATTTCACATACTACTCTATCTGTCCTGCTATGTATCACAGCCTAGACTGTGTGTTCCGTTACATTTAAAACATGAAAGTTTAATTTTGACTAGACTGTCCCTTTAAGAACAGTAATGACACTGTCCTTATCACAGTATGGACCTGCTTTAATAACAAGGAAATGGTTTAGCAGTATACTGCAGAAACAACAAGGGGGCAAAAGTAAGATAAGATAACCCCATGCTATTACAGTTTTGCCCATGAGTTTTATGTCCCCTCAAGATGCTATCCATGTTTATTGTAGCTACAGTACTTGACTAAAGATCATTCCAGTGTTCTAATAACTTAAGCACCTCCTTTTTACATCACTTCTTTAAACATACAATATCCACTATAAGCTCATTCTGCTTTCCTGGGTCAGCCCATGGAGGTGGTTGTATTTAAGAACATACTATATTGAATGTTTTTGCCTTTAAAATGGTGTTCTAAGCACTTAAATTATCTTCCACTTTCTTGCTGGTATTGATATAAACTATAACTGCATGACCAAACCCAGTTCCCTCCTACACTTTGTCAGTACAATCCACAATATACTGAACCTGAGCAACTGGTAGAACCCAACCTGTACTGTTCAAAGGATCTGGTTGACAAATTGCCCTGTTAACCTTTCCTCATAACAGCAACTCTCTTGGGCCCTGTCTGCTATGTCTTCCTCCATGCCCAATGGGCCATTTTACCAGAATGTTGGGAAGAACAGCCCTGTCTAATACTGCCATAGCTGAGTGGACACCTCCAACATCTTCATTCAATCTGGCAAATCTAACAGGGTATATCCACTGATAACTGGCATTTCTATTTCTCAGACTCTTGCTTTTCATTATGTGACCCAGCAACTTCCATGAAGATCCTGCTCTGCACCAGCTCCATCCCTGCAATCGGTCCATGTACAACCTTGTCTGTAATCACAGTTCCGACAGTAAACATTTTCTGATATCTACAACTGTTTGAAAATTATGCAGTGCTGCAATTTGTTCAATTGTTATGCTAAAATGAGCTTTTAGAGAAACAATATGCTTATCCTTGCCACAGAGGTATGAATATCTGGGCTGCTGCTTCAGTAGTGTAGACATATAAGAAGCTGTGCATCAGACAAGATTTCTACTCATGCTTTGACTATAAACCCCTATTTTATATATTAAACACTACATACTCCACCCCCTGAAAACCGATGTAGTGTTAAAAAATGAGTTACAACTGTTCCCAGTGTATTGCTAAAAAAATATACAGAGCAGTAACTCCACACTCATATACTAACCCTGCAAATACTTCTTACCCCTGAGCACAGACAAAATGAATCACCATATAGACACTTTGTAAGTATAGACTAAATCATGTTTACTGAATTGTCATTGCTATGGTATTAATACGTTTATGCAGTACAATGACAAATTTATTATTGGCAGCAAGGGACTTACACAGGCAGCTTTAATAGATGAGTAAAGAATATATTACACTATAGAAATTGTCAGCTGTAATTTGTCAGTGTGTGGAAATGATTCAAGATGCTTTACATCGTAATTAATAAAACTACATTAGCATTTAGATAAATGCAAGAATATCTGTAAAACTATATACAGCAGTGCTGGTTGCTATTGCTAGTATCTGGGTATCTGGGTTTTAGCAATTGTTCACTATGGAAATCATACAGAACATTTAAAATGTATGGCTTTGGGGTAAACTATTCTAGGTGAAACGTTTGTTACAGATTTAGTTACAAGAATTTCTATAGACTTTCATTATTTTGTAGAAAAACAAAATGTGTTGATGCAAGTTTTCAAATGGAACAACCTCATACATTATAATCAAACTATAATGTAAGGCTTACACCCAAAATTAAAACATATTAAAGCAAGGAATGTACTTTTATGTCTACTGTTTTAAAGCTTCATTTTAAAATAGAAACACTGTGATAAAAATGCTACTGGACAGTATTAGTTGTACATTGGGTTACTTTTCTTTATGAAAACAAATTGCTTGCACTAATCTTCCTTGGTAGGCCTGTGACGCAGTACTTAGAACAGAACAGCAATGCGTCACAGATCCCCCCTCTGCAGCCAGTCGGTTATCTCTACACTCATTGCAGTAGTCAGATCAGATTTAAATGGGTGGGGCAGAAGTTACACTGATAACCCTTTCAATGCAACTGAGACCATAAGAATATTGCAAAGTATATAGTTGTGTTCCCCAGGCAATGTAAGAGTTGATAGTAATCAATTTAAATGAAAACTCATATTTGAGGGGGGGGGGGGGGGTGCGTTTGGATTTCTGAACTACTTAGCTGTCAGAACAACCTGCAATGCAGTGTAATGTGATCTAAAGTATCTGCATTGCATTTAAGGTCTCCATTTATTAAGTAACTCAACACAAGTTATGTACACATAGAACTTAGTAAGCTCATTTGAGAAATGCTTGTAAATTACGTTTTCACTAATTTAATATTCTTACCACTAATATCAAATGTAAATTATTTAATATAAAAATTGGTAAGATTTTTACTGGCAACTATCAGCATGAGGGCAATGCATATATAGCATAAAGACAAGTACCTGACATACAACATATGCACCGAGCCTCTTGGGAACTTATGTTTGATCAACGCAGTACTTAAGAAAACATTATTGTAAGTTAATTGTAACATCAAAATGTCACAATAATTCACTGTAGAAAACTGATACTATTTTAATGCACCTCTATAATACACCTAACATTACAAACACTTACACAAGATCTAACATACAGATATAGAAGTTTTTAAAAAATGTCATTGTCGTTTACTTCGAGCAGACAAGCCAGAGGCGCTCACCGTGCTCCAGGTGATCCCTCACAGCCTGCAGCTGACTCTCGGTGCCAATGTCTCCGATGACAATCAGCAAGTAATGTTTCAGCGGGTCCCACCTTGCAGCAGCCGGGCGCCGCTCTCCTTGGTGCTGAACCTCTTGCACGAGCCCTGCGCCCGTCTCCATGGCAACGTCGTGGGCTTCCTCAGAGCCCGCCTCGGTCTCCATGGAAACGTTCGGAAGGCTGAGAGGAGAGAGGACTGAGCTATCCTCTTAAATGAAGGGCCATAGTAAAGTGATTGGATAAAGCAACGTCACCAAAGCTGTGTAACACCTCTGGGGGCGAGGTTGTGACAAATCGTCGACGTTGATTGGTTAACAGGGTATGGTCCATTTTACAAGTGTTAGTGCAATATTTTTTTAACATTTTCTCAACCAAAGTTGAAACCCTGTGTGCAAATAGGATGTGCCTGAGGCAAATACCACGTTTTCAAGAAACTCTGTTTCAGTAACCATTTTTTTTGTAGTAAGACCCCAAAGAGAATGAAAGTAATACATTATAATTTTATGCATACCCATTGTAAGGCTTTGTCCTAAGTTTATCAGCTCATTTGCTTAAAATAAAAATACTAAGTCCCCCCTAACAGTACAACCCCACAAAATTAAAAAGACCTAACTAAAAAAAAAACAAAGCTACCCATTGCCCCTAAAGGGGCATTTGTATGGGCATTAGCCTTAAAATCGCAATCAGCTCTTTTACTGCCCATTAAAAAAAAAAAAGCTCTAATCTAAGAAAAAAACCCACCCCAAAAAAACAAACAAACAAAAACTAACACTAACCATGAAATAGGTACTTACCATTCCTGAAGTCCGGTTGTGAAGGTCTTCCAGGCGGCTCCAACTTCATCCCGGTGTCGCAGAGCCATCTTCAATCTTCATCCAGGGGTCGCGGAGCTGAGGCGGCGTGGAGCAGAGAAGGATCAGTGAGGGCACGGACATTCAACATGGAGGCTCCTCTTCATGCGATCATCCGCTGCACACTGAAGATTGAATGTGAGGTACCCATTTTATATTGAGGTACCTTGCATTCCTATTGGCTGAAAATTTCAAATTAGCCAATAGGATGAGAGCTGCTTAATTCCCTTTGGCTTATTTGAACAGCCAACAGCCAGTCGAGTGCAAAAGAGTGCTCGTATTACAGGATGAAAGGAAATAGGATCACTCTAACGCAATCGTATTTTATGCTCAAACTTTTTTTTTTAGTTTTTAAACTTTACTTTATTTAGAGCAAATGAACATACATGTCATAAAAAGAAAATTATGCTTACCTGATAAATATGTTTCTTTTTAGACACGATGAGTCCACGGATCTTCATCCTTACTTGTGGGATTACACCTCCTGGTCAGCAGGAGGAGGCAAAGAGCACCACAGCAGAGCTGTTATATATAGCTCCTCCCTTCCCTCCCACTCCAGTCATTCGACCGAAGTTAGGAAGAGAAAAGAAAAGCTAAGGTGCAGAGGTGTCTGAAGTTTACAAAAAAATTAACAACCTGTCTTAAAAGAACAGGGCGGGCCGTGGACTCATCGTGTCTAAAAAGAAACAAATTTATCAGGTAAGCATGAATTTTCTTTTCTTTTTAAAGACACAATGAGTCCACGGATCATCATCCTTACTTGTGGGATACAATACCAAAGCTAGAGTACACGGATGATAAGGGAGGGACAAGACAGGGAACCTAAACGGAAGGCACCACTGCTTGAAGAACATTTCTCCCAAAAACAGCCTCAGCCGAGGCAAAAGTATCAAATTTGTAAAATTTAGAAAAAGTGTGAAGAGAAGACCAAGTTGCAGCCTTACAAATCTGTTCCATAGAAGCTTCATTTTTGAATGCCCATGAGGAAGCAACCGCCCTAGTGGAAAGAGCTGTAATTCTTTCAGGAGGCTGCTGTCCAGCAGTCTCATATGCAAAGCGGATGATACTCCACAACGAAAAAGGAAAGGTAGACGTAGCTTTCTGACCCTTACGTTTTCCAGAGAAAATTACAAACAGAGAAGAAGACTGACGAAAGTCCTTAGTTGCTTGTAAGTAAAACTTCAAAGCACGGACTACGTCCAAATTATGCAGAAGCCTTTCCTTCTGAGAAGAAGGATTAGGACACAAGGAAGGAACAACAATCTACAAATTAATGTTCCTATCTGAAACAACCTTAGGAAGAAACCCTAGTTTAGTACGTAAAACTACCTTATCCGAATGGAAAATAAGGTAAGGCGAATTGTATTGGCACGCCGAAAGCTCAGACACTCTTTGAGCTGAAGAAATAGCAACAAGAAATAAAACCTTCCAAGAAAACAACTTAATATCTAAGGAATGCATAGGCTCAAACGGAGCCCCTTGAAAAACCTTAATAACTAAATTCAAACTCCATGGAGGAGAAACTGGTTTGAACACAGGCCTGATCCTAACCAAGGCCTGACAAAAAGGTTGAACATCTGGGACATCAGCCAGACGTTTGTGTAACAAAATAGATAAGGCAGAGATCTTACCCTTTAGGGAACTTGCCGATAAATTAGGCCTAGGAGGGAACTCTAAGATAGCAACGACCATGATAGAAACCTTGCTCACTGAAAGAAAAAAGCTTTCTATTGCGCTCTCCCAGCAGCATGGGAAAACAGTCAACGCATGCAGGATAACTCCGGGAGGAGTCATGGAGGAAGCGCAAGACGCAGGTTAAATGGATACTAAGCTTTAAGGACACTTGAGGAAAAAAACTGCAGAATATATTGAACATTGTTACAATGCATCTTGAACAGCATCTAAGACAATGTTGGCTCAAAAAAAAAAGGTTTACCCCTGAACTGCAAAACAGCATAAAGGATATATAATATCTTTTTCACATCTTAATCTAAGAGAAATTAAGTAAACCTTTACTGGAGATACTGTGCCTTTAAATGTTAAAAGCGCTGTATCTAAATCTGCTTTACATCTACCCTACACATTAGATATGTTAATTAGAATGTTGAAGGGCTTGAACAGACTGGATTCATACATTGATCCACAAATTATGGGGCGATACTGTGTCTTTAAAAACTCAAAGTAAAATAAAGTGCATTATTTCAACGAGAAAAGAACTCTGTACCAAGGAAAGCAGACATCCGTAGCCTTAAGCTTAAGATCTGCTGCAGAGTCTACCTGCTACCATATGGTAAATAACACGCTCAGTATATGAAACAAATATCTTTCAAAAGACATAATGTGAAGCCTCTCTGCTGCGTGACATAACGCAGCAGAGAAGACCCACCATCGCTCCCCGAAGTATGAAAAGGGCGCGCAAACACAGTCGCGTCCTAGCTCCGCCCATCGTGGGCGTATTCCTGCAAACCTCCCGGGCGGCTAAAACCCAGTATACACAAAGCCGCAGGAAGGAGACAAACGTGTGCATCATACACTCTGAGCTTTCTCAGCTAGACAACAGTAGTCCCAGAGCCAACCTACCGGTCGGCCAAAAACACATGTAAAGCCGAAGGAAGTTGGCAAATGCGCACATCACACACTCTGAGCCCGCTTTTCAGTTAAACAACAGTAGGTCTAAGGGTTAAACCTCCCGGTTGGCTAAGAGAATATATAAAGCCGTAGGGAGTAGACAAATACGTGTAACATACATAGGCCTAGATTTGGAGTTCGGCGGTAGCCGTCAAAACCAGCGTTAGAGGCTCCTAACGCTGGTTTTGGCCGCCCGCTGGTATTTGGAGTCAGTGATTAAAGGGTCTAACGCTCACTTTTCAGCCGCGACTTTTCCATACCGCAGATCCCCCTACGCCATTTGCGTAGCCTATCTTTTCAATGGGATCTTTCTAACGCTGGTATTTAGAGTCGTTTCTGAAGTGAGCGTTAGAGCTCTAACGACAAGATTCCAGCCGCCTGAAAATAGCAGGAGTTAAGAGCTTTCTGGCTAACGCCGGTTTATAAAGCTCTTAACTACTGTACCCTAAAGTACACTAACACCCATAAACTACCTATGTACCCCTAAACCGAGGTCCCCCCACATCGCCGCCACTCGATTTAAATTTTTAACCCCTAATCTGCCGACCGCCACCTACGTTATACTTATGTACCCCTAATCTGCTGCCCCTAACCCCGCCGACCCCTATATTATATTTCTTAACCCCTAACTTGCCCCCCACAACGTCGCTGCAAGCTACTTAAAATAATTAACCCCTAATCTTCCGACCGCAAATCGCCGCCACCTACGTTATCCCTATGTACCCCTAATCTGCTACCCCTAACATCGCCGACCCCTATATTATATTTATTAACCCCTAATCTGCCCCCCTCAACGTCGCCGACACCTGCCTACACTTATTAACCCCTAATCTGCCGAGCGGACCTGAGCGCTACTATAATAAAGTTATGAACCCCTAACCCGCCTCACTAACCCTATCATAAATAGTATTAACCCCTAATCTGCCCTCCCTAACATCGCCGACACCTAACTTCAATTATTAACCCCTAATCTGACGACCGGAGCTCACCGCTATTCTAATAAATGTATTAACCCCTAAAGCTAAGTCTAACCCTAACACTAACACCCCCCTAAGTTAAATATAATTTTTATCTAACGAAATAAATTAACTCTTATTAAATAAATGATTCCTATTTAAAGCTAAATACTTACCTTTAAAATACATCCTAATATAGCTACAATATAAATTATAATTATATTATAGCTATTTTAGGATTAATATTTATTTTACAGGTAACTTTGTAATTATTTTAACCAGGTACAATAGCTATTAAATAGTTAAGAACTATTTAATAGTTACCTAGTTAAAATAATAACAAAATTACCTGTAAAATAAGTCCTAACCTAAGATATAATTAAACCTAACACTACCCTATCAATAAAATAATTAAATAAACTACCTACAATTACCTACAATTAACCTAACACTACACTATCAATAAATTAATTAAACACAATTCCTACAAATAAATACAATTAAATAAACTAGCTAAAGTACAAAAAATAAAAAAGATCTAAGTTACAGAAAATAAAAAAATATTTACAAACATAATAAAAATATTACAACAATTTTAAACTAATTACACCTACTCTAAGCCCCCTAATAAAATAACAAAGCCCCCCAAAATAAAAAATTCCCTACCCTATTCTAAATTTAAAAAGTTACAAGCTCTTTTACCTTACCAGCCCTGAACAGGGCCCTTTGCGGGGCATGCCCCAAGAATTTCAGCTCTTTTGCCTGTAAAAGAATAAATACAATACCCCCCCCCCAACATTACAACCCACCACCCACATACCCCTAATCTAACCCAAACCCCCCTTAAATAAACCTAACACTAAGCCCCTGAAGATCTTCCTACCTTGTCTTCACCATACCAGGTTCACCGATCCGTCCTGAAGAGCTCCTCCGATGTCCTGATCCAAGCCCAAGCGGGGGCTGAAGAGGTCCATGATCCGGTCAAAGTCTTCATCCAAGCGGGACAGAAGAGGATCTTCCATCCGATTGAAGTCATCATCCAGGCGGCATCTTCGATCTTCTTCCATCCGGAGCGAAGCGGCAGGATCCTGAAGACATCCAGCGCGGAACATCCATCCGGACCGACGACTGAACGACGAATGACTGTTCCTTTAAGGGACGTCATCCAAGATGGCGTCCCTCGAATTCCGATTGGCTGATAGGATTCTATCAGCCAATCGGAATTAAGGTAGGAATTTTCTGATTGGCTGATGGAATCAGCCAATCAGAATCAAGTTCAATCCGATTGGCTGATCCAATCAGCCAATCAGATTGAGCTCGCATTCTATTGGCTGATCGGAACAGCCAATAGAATGCGAGCTCAATCTGATTGGCTGATTGGATCAGCCAATCGGATTGAACTTGATTCTGATTGGCTGATTCCATCAGCCAATCAGAAAATTCCTACCTTAATTCCGATTGGCTGATAGAATCCTATCAGCCAATCGGAATTCGAGGGACGCCATCTTGGATGACGTCCCTTAAAGGAACAGTCATTCGTCGTTCAGTCGTCGGTCTGGATGGATGTTCCGCGCTGGATGTCTTCAGGATCCTGCCGCTTCGCTCCGGATGGAAGAAGATCGAAGATGCCGCCTGGATGATGACTTCAATCGGATGGAAGATCCTCTTCTGCCCCGCTTGGATGAAGACTTTGACCGGATCATGGACCTCTTCAGCCCCCGCTTGGGCTTGGATCAGGACATCGGAGGAGCTCTTCAGGACGGATCGGTGAACCTGGTATGGTGAAGACAAGGTAGGAAGATCTTCAGGGGCTTAGTGTTAGGTTTATTTAAGGGGGGTTTGGGTTAGATTAGGGGTATGTGGGTGGTGGGTTGTAATGTTGGGGGGGGGGGGTATTGTATTTATTCTTTTACAGGCAAAAGAGCTGAAATTCTTGGGGCATGCCCCGCAAAGGGCCCTGTTCAGGGCTGGTAAGGTAAAAGAGCTTGTAACTTTTTTAATTTAGAATAGGGTAGGGAATTTTTTATTTTGGGGGGCTTTGTTATTTTATTAGGGGGCTTAGAGTAGGTGTAATTAGTTTAAAATTGTTGTAATATTTTTATTATGTTTGTAAATATTTTTTTATTTTCTGTAACTTAGATCTTTTTTATTTTTTGTACTTTAGCTAGTTTATTTAATTGTATTTATTTGTAGGAATTGTGTTTAATTAATTTATTGATAGTGTAGTGTTAGGTTAATTGTAGGTAATTGTAGGTAGTTTATTTAATTATTTTATTGATAGGGTAGTGTTAGGTTAAATTATATCTTAGGTTAGGACTTATTTTACAGGTAATTTTGTTATTATTTTAACTAGGTAACTATTAAATAGTTCTTAACTATTTAATAGCTATTGTACCTGGTTAAAATAATTACAAAGTTACCTGTAAAATAAATATTAATCCTAAAATAGCTATAATATAATTATAATTTATATTGTAGCTATATTAGGATGTATTTTACAGGTAAGTATTTAGCTTTAAATAGGAATCATTTATTTAATAAGAGTTAATTTATTTCGTTAGATAAAAATTATATTTAACTTAGGGGGGTGTTAGTGTTAGGGTTAGACTTAGCTTTAGGGGTTAATACATTTATTAGAATAGCGGTGAGCTCCGGTCGGCAGATTAGGGGTTAATAATTGAAGTTAGGTGCCGGCGATGTTAGGGAGGGCAGATTAGGGGTTAATACTATTTATGATAGGGTTAGTGAGGCGGATTAGGGGTTAATAACTTTATTATAGTAGCGCTCAGGTCCGCTCGGCAGATTAGGGGTTAATAAGTGTAAGGTTAGGGGTGTTTAGACTCGGGGTACATGTTAGAGTGTTAGGTGCAGACGTAGGAAGTGTTTCCCCATAGGAAACAATGGGGCTGCGTTAGGAGCTGAACGCTGCTTTTTTGCAGGTGTTAGGTTTTTTTTCAGCTCAAACAGCCCCATTGTTTCCTATGGGGGAATCGTGCACGAGCACGTTTTTGAGGCCGGCCGCGTCCGTAAGCAACTCTGGTATCGAGAGTTGCATTTGCGGTAAAAATGCTCTACGCTCCTTTTTTGGAGCCTAACGCAGCATTTGATTAAACTCTCGATACCAGAGTTAAATTTATGGTGCGGCCAGAAAAAAGCCCGCGGAGCGTTAGCAGCCCTTTTACCGCCGAACTCCAAATCTAGGCCATAGTTAGCCTGCTTTCCCATCTGCAGCTAGACAACAGTAGTTCTAAGGGTTAACCTTCCGGTCGGCTAAAAGAATATATAAAGCCATATGCAGTAGACAAATACGTGTAACATATACAGTTAGCCTGCTTTCCCCCTCTACAGCTAGATAATAGCAGTTCTGAGCCTGCTCTTCCCAGAACTGTAGCTCTAAAGTCAGAACATGTATAAGACGTTAGGAGCAGGTTAGAAAAACAAGCCGTTGATAAGGCTTACCTCCTAGACGTGCATTAACTGCCATATGACTAACCCCTAATAATCTTGTTGGATTATGTCATATTGTGTCCATGTATGTAATTAAGTGCCAAAATTTCTGTGTACCTACCCCAGAAATAAAATCGAGCACTTACCTTAAAAATCTGCCCGGCAGTAAGGCAGCTCACCCGGCTTGCGAGGTCCTCCCCCTCACATTGGCCTGTTGAAAACAAAAGTACTGAGTATCTCTCCCTCAGACTTTAACAAACAGGGCAGCATCAGTATGGGAGGCGCAGTGAGAATTATGTCCCACAAGTTCCCATTGCTTTAAAGCCACCAAAGCTCTACTGTAGAGACTGAAATGGAACCAAGCTACACCCCAGGACAAAGTAGCACTCTCTGGCAGTACTTTAAAATAACAAACTCTTGATTGAAGAATCTAAAACTAACACCTCACTTTATCTCTTCCTATCACTAACGTAGGCAAAGAGAATGACTGGAGTGGGAGGGAAGGGAGGAGCTATATATAACAGCTCTGCTGTGGTGCTCTTTGCCTCCTCCTGCTGACCAGGAGGTGTAATCCCACAAGTAAGGATGATGATCCGTGGACTCATCGTGTCTTTAGAAAGAAAAGGATGAAAAAAGCATGCATCAAGAGTGGTACAATATTGTGTTTCATCATAGTGATATATTGTGCTGTCTATATAAAAACATATATATCATATATTACAACTTTAGCACGTTGTATTACTCTCTTCACATCAGTGTATTTCTTATGAGGCCGAATTTTTAGTTAATTAGACCTCTCATGGGTCTTTAAATAAATCTCTTGAATATGATATTGGGCATATATAGGGGTACGATTTGGGTTTAATAGGGAGAAGGCAAATAAGCAAAAAGAAAAAATTAAAGGCTTTACATAATGTGATAATGAAATCAATAAAGGTCTCATTAACATATTCGCTCTTGTGTTAGAACATATACAAATCTTTTATACATATCATATAGTGTTTTAAATTTCTAGCCTTCCCTGTGGCCTCGGCCACAAACCGCCAGGCAAAGGCTGTAAAGCCTATAAGTATATAAACAAACATTTATCTTCCTAGAGATAGCCTCCCTTCAATATAATAATAAGAGAAAGTACAAGTAATGCCATCAGGATTCGAAATTAATCAACATTAAGTAGTAGGTTTTGAACATTAATGCAGTGGTAAAATGAGAATTGAAATTTATCTATGTTAAACTGACTCACATATCTGGAAAACCTCTAACTTTAACTCAATAGCAATGTAAACAATCAAGCATTAGTGTCTCTGCTAGCATGCCAGATAACATTATAAACAATGGTTGTATGTGAGAAGATGGTGTGCGCTAGGAAAAGAGATATTAAACACCTCTATAATAAACAATATCCCTAGGTATTGTCTAAATAGGAAAAGATGCAAAGTAAAAAAACTGAGGTATAGAGAGGGCGCCAAAGGCTAAAAATATCAACACTTCCAAGAGTTAATAATATAACATTTTTTTAATTTAAAATACAACAAATAAAATTAATATTGAGGGATGTCTCCCTAAAAACACATAAATAGGATATTAGATCTAAAAAACCTGACTTACAGTCACAAAATTTACAAAAATCTGATATAGTTATGATGCAAAATTGTACTTAATATTGTCCGTAATATGGAACCTATACTATGTATAGATACAAATATAACTTGTAAATGAATGTCACAGCGATAAATTCAGAAAGTTTGTTGCCAATGTCACTCCTATTTTAGTAGTAAACAATGTCACAGATTGGAAAGTTTGTTGCCAATATCATTCCAATTGGAGGAATACTTAATGTAGACTTGATTTTACTCAGACATCTGATAGTAAATTTAAAAACAATGGGTGCTCTTAGTGGAACACATTGCCGTTCGTAAATAAAGGAAAGAAATTGTACCTGTGTCTCTATGAGTGTTTCCAACTTGCAAGCAGGTACTTTATAGACATGTGCATGGCTAAAAAATTCGGTTCGTTTTCGGTTCGGATCAATTCGGACTTTTCAAATTTCGGTTTGGGTCGAATCTAATTTGGCAAAATTTGAATGAATTTGTTTCAGATTTATTCGGATTTATTCGGATTCGAATAAATTCGGCTGAATTCGTCTGAATTCGGTTCGATTCGGTTCCGAAATTCGGTATGTTTTAGTACACTAACACCCATTTAGTACACTAACACCCATAAACTACCTATGAACCACTAAACCAAGGCCCCCCCACATCGCAAACCCTATAATAAAATTATTTAACCCCTAATCTGCCGACCGGACACCGCCGCCACCTACATTATAGCTATTAACCCCTAATCTGCTGTCCCTAACATCGCCGACCCCTACCTTATAGTTATTAACCCCTAATATGCCCCCCCCAATGTCGCCGCAATCCTAACTACAAGTATTAACCCCTAATCTGCCGACCGGACATCGCCGCCACCTACATTATAGCTATTAACCCCTAATCTGCTGTCCCTAACATCGCCGCCCCCTACATTATAGTTATTAACCCCTAATATGCCCCCCCAACGTCGCCGCAATCCTAACTACAAGTATTAACCCCTAATCTGCCGACCGGACATCGCCGACACCTACATTATAGCTATTAACCCCTAATCTGCTGTCCCTAACATCGCCGACCCCTACATTATAGTTATTAACCCCTAATCTGTCCCCCCCCAACGTCGCTGCAATCTAACTACAAGTATTAACCCCTAATCTGCCGACCGGACATCGCCGCCACCTACATTATAGCTATTAACCCCTAATCTGCTGTCCCTAACATCGCCGACCCCTACATTATAGTTATTAACCCCTAATCTGCCCCCCCAACGTCGCCACAATCCTAACTACAAGTATTAACCCCTAATCTGCCGACCGGACATCGCTGCCACTATAATAAATGTATTAACCCCTAAACCGCTGCACTCCCGCCTCGCAAACACTATAATAAACTTTATTAACCCCTAATCTGCCCTCCCTAACATCGCCGCCACCTACCTACAATTATTAACCCCTAATCTCCCGCCCCCAACGTTGCCGCTACTATAATAAGGTTATTAACCCCTAAACCTAAGTCTAACCCTAACCCTAACACCCCCTAACTTAAATATAATTTAAATAAAACTAAATAAATTTACTATAATTAAATAAATGAATCCTATTTAAAACTAAATACTTACCTATAAAATAAACCATAAGATAGCTACAATATAACTAATACTTACATTGTAGCTATCTTAGGGTTTATTTTTATTTTACAGGCAAGTTTGTATTTATTTTAACTAGGTACAATAGTTATTAAATAGTTAATAACTATTTAATAACTACCTAGCTAAAATAAATACAAATTTACCTGTAAAATAAATCCTAACCTAAGTTACAATTACACCTAACACTACACTATCATTAAATTAATTAAATAAATGAATCCTATTTAAAACTAAATACTTACCTGTAAAATAAATAGTTACATTGTAGCTATTTTAGGATTTATATTTATTTTACAGGCAACTTTGTATTTTTTTTTTTTTATTATTATTTTTTTTAACAAGCTTTATTGAAAAAAATAAAGGTTTAACAATTGCCATAGAATGCATCCGACGTTATACAGTGAAATCAGTAAAAAGAATAAAAAGAGATGGAAGAGCATAGGACAGGATCCATACCGTCTGATGATCAAAGTTCTGTGGATCATGGAAATGCATACCCGATAATGCTATCTCAGTAGAACAGAGTAGCTTGTAGAGTTTTTCTTTTTTCCAAAACATGTGGACAAGATGACCACTAAACAAGTAAACTTTGCTACATAACATGTGTCAAAATTAACAGATCTTGCAGAAATAAATACACTTAAATGAAAATTACTATCAGCAAAATAATGATTAAATAACAAGATTCAAATTCCATTGAACCAAACAGGACGCAGGCCCAAGGCAATACTCCAGATAGGTCAAACACTGTTCTCGCCATTGAAAGTGACTTAAGCAGATAGGGAAGCCCCTTTGTTGGAGTTATGTGGTTGGGAAGGAGTCCTAGTGTGTGTATAAATATATGTTTCCCAGAACAAAGACATGGCGCAATAGAAGTCCATCCTATTGGTTTTCTGATAGTGAAATCTTTCTAGGGACAGGAGGAGCGTAATGTTTTGTGACTAGTCATTCTGGGTTGGTATACTACTCTGTTTCCATAATCTAGGAACCAATTGCTTAGCCCCACTTAGCATGATGTATAATAAAACCTGTCTATACTTACATTTGATCTTAGGCGGATTATTAAATAATAGTGTTAAAGGGGATGTCTACTGAAAGGACCTTTTGGATTTCTCTATGAATGTTCTGCCAGAAGGGTTGGAGTATAGGGCAATCCCACCATATATGGAGGAGTGTCCCTGTTTGTTTACAGTTCCTCCAACACGAGGGATCGGATTGAGGATAAATCTTGGCAAGCCTGCTAGGGTGGAGATACCATCTTTCTAGAAGTTTTAAGTTCGTTTCTGTGATACCCATTGAAGAGGGTGCTTTTCCCATTTGTTGTAATATAATTCCCCAGGTTTCGGGAGAGACCTCAAACCCTAGTTCAAATTCCCATGTTCTAGTGTATGGCGGTAAGTTTTTAGAGTGTAGGGCAATGAGGATTTTATATATCTTAGAGAGGGTGCCCTTCGCTAGTTGTGAGGAGGGACATAATGTTTCAAAGGGGTTTAAGCTTCTTATCAAGTTAGGCTTGTCTTTGTGGCAAGAGAGGAAATGAGATAATTGTAGATACTCAAACCATCTGTCAAAGAAAACAATGTTTTTGTCTGCTAAGGCTGTTTTGTGTAAGATGGTTCCCTTTTCTATAACTAAGTGACAGGGTAAACCTGTTGACAGCGTGTACGGTTCATCTAGCCATTTCTGTGATAACGGGGGAAAGTCGATATTGTGTAGTAAAGGGGTTAGTGGTGAGGGGATGGTAGATATGCCTTTCTGGGAGCGCGTGAGGTGATCCCATGAGGAAAGTGTATCTAGCACCAGCGAAGGGGTGGCGGTAGAGTCCTGTGTTGTCTATTTGTCCAGCACACAGAACCTAGACTTTTCCAATTAGTTAAGTCATGCTCAAGCTTGACCCACTCTTTATCCAGATTGTTTTTGCACCAGTCAACCACTCTGGTTAGTTGTGCTGCCTGCAAATATAACAAAAGGCTAGGTACCCCGAGTATCCCTGCATCTCTATTCCTATAAATGATGTTTTTAGCTATTCTAGGACGTTTATGCGCCCAAATGAAACCATTTATAAAGGATTGTGCGGAATGTACATACTTTGGGGGGAGGTTGGATGGTTAATGTCTGAAACATATATAAAAAGCGTGGTAGGATACTCATTTTGAAGGCTTGTATCCTCCCAAGCCATGAGAGGTGTTTGTTACATCAGGCCCTCATATCTGATCTAATAGAGTTCAAGAGGTGTTGGTGATTTAAGCGATGTAAGGACTCTCTCGAGTTTGTTAAGCTTATCCCTAAATAATTTATAGAGGTATGTTGTGACCGGAATTGGTATTGATTAGTGATCTGCTGGGAGATCTGATCAGCGATGCTTATGCCTAGGAACTCCGATTTCTGCATGTTTATTTTAAAGTTAGAGAGGGAGCTATATGTTTCTATAACCGGCATCAGCGCCTCAAGGGATTGCAAGGGGGAGGTCAGTGAAAATAAAATGTCGTCCGCGTATAGAGTAGATTTATATTGGGTATATGCTATATGGATACCACGGACTCCTTCATCCTTCCTGACATTGGAGGCTAGGACCTCCATGGCCAAAATAAACAAAATGGGGGATAAAGGGCAGCCCTGTCTCGTACCATTTAATATGGGGAATGCGTCTGACATAGAATCATTCAATTTGATGCGTGCCTTCGGCATCCGGTAGAGGGCAAACATTTTCTCGATAAGCTTTTCTCCTAAGCCAAATCGGGATAATGTGGATTTGAGAAACAACCAGTCCAGCCTATCGAAGGCCTTTTCGGCGTCGATGGCAAGGAAGATTGAGGGGATATTTTGTGACTGGGTGTATTCAATCAAGTCTAAAATTTTTATGGTATGAGTTTTGCATAAAGCTTAATGTCTACGTTTAAAAGCGAGATAGGGCGAAAGTTAGAAGGGCTGTCTGTAGGCTTGCCAGGTTTAGGGATCACAGAAATGTGTGCTTCCAACATAGGGTGGGGGAAAGGATGCTCCTGGTCTACTGAGTTAAAAAAGGCACATAGGTGCGGGAGTAGGTTGGGTGCAAACTTTTTATAATAGGCAACAGTGAACCCGTCAGGACCCGGGCTTTTACACGAGGGTAGGTGTTTAAGGATAGTCAAGAGTTCCGTCATGGTGAAGGGCTCTTCCAGTTCTGACGCCTGAGCGTCGGTGAGTTGCGGTAAGGGGGTGTCTCGAAGATAGTCATTTACAGCGCTTCTAATGTCCATGGGAGGTTATAGGGAGGTTATAGAGTTTAGAGTAGTACGCCTCAAAATGAGCAAGAATTTCAGGAGTGGTATTTACTGTCTGGTTTGTGGGAGATTTAATTTGATGAATAAAGGTTTTAAGTTTTTTAAGCTTCAGGGAGCGTGCTAGAAGTTTTCCCGCCCTATTACTTTCAAAGTAAAATTTCTGCTTGGTCTTTAAGGCCAAAGCGTTGGCTTCATTAATTTGTTGGTCATGGACTGTTTTCCTCGCCTTCTCCAAGTCAGCTAATATTTGAGGGGAAGAGGGATTTCATTTATGTTCATATTCAAGCTTGGCTAATAGATCAGTGGATGTTTTATACAACTGGCGTGCTCTCTGTCTAACATATGCTTGGTACTTTATGAATTCCCCTCTAATGTAACACTTGTGGGCTTCGCACACAACAAAAGGGTCTGTTTCTGGTAAGGAATTGAATCGGAAGTACTCCTGTAGGAGCTTCTCCAATTTGGTAGTAAAGTCTGGGGGGTGTAGTAGTTTCTCATCTAGTTTCCACTGAAAGGTACTCTGTGGTGCCGATGGCCAATTAAGTGATGTCAGTATTGCCGATTGGTCTGACCACACGGTATGGGAGAGTCTGGAGGTCTGTTTCTGGTAAGGAATTGAATCGGAAGTACTCCTGTAGGAGCTTCTCCAATTTGGTAGTAAAGTCTGGGGGGTGTAGTAGTTTCTCATCTAGTTTCCACTGAAAGGTACTCTGTGGTGCCGATGGCCAATTAAGTGATGTCAGTATTGCCGATTGGTCTGACCACACGGTATGGGAGAGTCTGGAGGACAGAACATTAGTAAGGCCTCTCTGGTTGGTGAGGAGATAATCTATTCTACTATAAGAACTATGAGGGGCTGAGAAAAAGGTATAGTCCCTCTTCTCAGGGTTTAACTTTGTATATATTTTAACTAGGTAAAATAGCTATTAAATAGTTATTGACTATTTAATAGCTACCTAGTTAAAATAATTACAAAATTACCTGTAAAATAAATCCTAACCTAAGTTACAATTAAACCTAACACTACACTATCATTAAATAAATCAACTACAAGTACCTACAATTATCTACAATTAAATAAACTAAACTAAAGTAAAAAAACATTAAAATACAAAAAATAAAAAAATATTACAAGAATTTTAAACTAATTACACCTAATCTAAGCCCCCTAATAAAATAACAAAGCCCCCCAAAATAAAAAAATGCCCTACCCTATACTAAATTACAAAAGTTAACAGCTCTATTACCTTACCAGCCCTTAAAAGGGCCTTTTGCGGGGCATGCCCCAAAGAAAACAGCTCTTTTGCCTGTAAAAAAAAAAACACAATACCACCCCCCAACATTACAACCCACCACCCACATACCCCTACTATAACCCAAACCCCCCTTAAATAAACCTAACACTACCCCCTTGAAAATCTCCCTACCTTGAGTCGTGTTCACCCAGCCGGGCCGAAGTCTTCATCCGATGGGGCAGAAGAGGACATCCAGACCGGCAATTTTAAACTAATTACAGCTAATCTAAGCCCCCTAATAAAATAACAAAGCCCCCCAAAATAAAAAAATGCCCTACCCTATACTAAATTTCAAAAGTTAACAGCTCTATTACTTTACCAGCCCTTAAAAGGGCCTTTTGTGGGGCATGCCCCAAAGAAAACAGCTCTTTTGCCAGTAAAAAAAAAACACCACCCCCAACATTACAACCCACCACCCACATACCCCTACTCTAACCCAAACCCCCCTTAAATAAACCTAACACTACCCCCCTGAAGATCTCCCTACCTTGAGTCGTGTTCACCCAGCCGGGCCGAAGTCTTCATCCGATGGAGAAGAGGACATCCAGACTGTCAGGGTGTCATCCTCCTTCTCTTTATGTCTGCACCTATGTCTCTCTTTAGGACCCAGTATTGCAGCATACCTTACCTTTATAAGGTTCACTCCCCACATTATCATTGCTTAGTATTGGTGGTTTTATCAACAGTACAGCCTCTCCCTGGATCAGTTGTGATTCAGCCTCTACCTACTTTATACTGACTTTGCAGTACTCGTGTGAACGCTGTTCACAAATCATCTAGAACCAGCCTTGACTTCTGAACATTATCTCTTACACGCTGTAGGAGCAGCTCATCAAATTTACCTTTCTGTAAAAGATTTGCAGCGTTCCAGTAATCCTCCTTCTACCCTGAACAACCTGAGCGGTGACGTAACACGCCTGCTCCGCTCCACGCATGCTGCCTCTGGAACACACAGCTCCAGCATTCCCTGCTCAAACGGCCGCAACTAAAGTCTCTGCTAACTTACCGGTAAGCTTTTACTACAGTATAACCTTTATCACGGATTGTTTGTACAACTCATGCACCTTTTAACTCTGCTTGCTTGACAATATGGATCTTATAAAACCGCAACAACCAAACTAGTGAATCACTGGGTTGTGCAGTCAGCAACTAAGTTTACTTTCCATAAGTCCACTTCATATCACGGTTAAACTGATCCTCTAGGTTGATAGTTTATAGATTTGTTAACCAGTTGTTATTCTCAGAAGTTACTAAGCTGCTGTAGTAATTCTCATTTGCATCGTAAGGTTGAAATTCCTGTCATATATTTCTCAGTGTACTATGTACACATGTGGTGGCAATAGGAAACTTAAACCTATACTTACAATATAAGAAATTCTGCTGTATGGTACTATGGTACAACCAGTTGCCTGGGATCACGTTGTTGATATCATTTACCAGTTCAGCTACATATATACATTTGTTGACTTGAATTCCAGCAGTTGTGGTCCACAATCATAATTATGCTCAACTATTCTAATCTTTCTAGATAAAAAACAAAGTTGAGCCTGACAGAATACTAAGCCCATAAATTCCAAGATGGACCCAGCTGGGATTAACGCTCATATACAGACCCTAACACAAAGGGTTGATATCCTAACAGAAGGTTTCAATACACTAAAGGCACAGAATGATGCCTTAAAAGCTTATATTAGGGATGTTGTAGATAAAAGAATTCCCATAATAGAGCCTCAGGTTAGTCCCCTGAGAAATTTAATGGAGACAGGTCTCTTTACAGAGATTTTAAAAATGCCTGTTTACTCATGTTTTCACTGAAACCTCACACTTACCCCAATGATAGGGCCAGGGTCCTCACTGTAATATCATATCTGAGTGGTGAACCCCGCACATGGGCCAATGCCTATTTTGAAAATAATGATGAGATTTTGAACTCCCTGGAAAAAATTTTTAATGCCATGGGACTATTCTATGAGGATCCATACAAGCAGTTGACGGCAGAGACTGCCATGAGAGCCCTTAAACAAAGGAAAAGAGTAGTCGAAGACTATATTGCCTACTTCAAGAAATGGGCTAAAGATACTATGTGGAATGACATCTCTCTCAGAAATCAGTTTAGGCTAGGTCTTTCTGACGGAATAAAAGATGAACTTTCCAGATCAGAGTTACCAGCCTCATTAGAGAAATTGATGACCCTTAGTATCACAATAGATAGACGTCTCAGGGAAAGACAGCAGGAGAGGTCTTCTCATGACCCATACCCTAAGAAACCTACACCTAGTCCTGTTATCAAACATATACCAGAACCTATGGACATAGGGATGTTAAAAGGACCTCTCTCTCAAGAGGAAAAATCTAGGAGAAGATTGAACAATCTCTGTCTCTATTGTGCCTCTGACAATCACACTGTTAAGGAGTGTCCTTCCCTCCAACGCCAAAACAATGGTAAGACTTCTAACCATCCTCAGTACTGTAGTACTTTGTTACCAGTTTCACCCTATCTAAATTTATCCCTTCTCTTGCAGTGGGATCTTCAGCGGGTCAACGCCTCCGCGATTATTGATTCTGGTGCTACAGCTTCATATATAGATAAAAATTTCACACATACAAATAAAATACCCTTGGTGCACAAACAGTCTCCTGTTTCTTTAAGAGGCATAGATGGGAACCCTATTACTGCTGGGCCGGTAGAATTTCAAACCATACCTCTACTAGTAGTAACCTCTGAGCACCACAGAGAATATATCACTTTTGATGTAATTTCATCACCTATTTCCCCTATAGTACTTGGTATCAGTTGGCTTTCTACACATAATCCTCAGATAGACTGGGTTACCCACTCTCTCAGTTTTAATTCTAAATTCTGTGTAACTACATGTTTTCCTGTCACTGTCTTACAAACCACTGAAGCACACCTAGATTTGAATATTCCTGAAGTATATAGGGACTATGCTGATGTGTTTAGTAAAAAAGAAGCCGAAAACCTACCCCCACACAGGAAATATGATTGCCCCATTGACATCTTACCGGGCTCTGAGATTCCAACTGGGCATGTTTTCCCTCTATCTGACTCTTAAACACCTAAAATCATACTTAGATGAAAATCTCACAAAAGGTTTTATACGTCGTTCCACGTCACCGGCCAGTGCCGGTATAGTCTTTGTCAAAAATAAAGATGGCTCCCTCAGACCTATAGTTGATTATAGACAGTTGAATTAAATAACAGTAAAAAATCGTTACCCCTTGCCCCTCATTCCCGAGCTTATAGAAAGGCTTGAAGGGGCAAAGTTTTTTACTAAGTTAGATCTGAGGGGAGCATATAATCTTATAAGAATTAGATCAGGTGATGAATGGTTGACGGCCTTTAGGACACGCTACGGCCTCTTTGAATATGTTGTTATGCCGTTCGGGCTGTGCAACGCCCCCGCAACCTTTCAACACCTGATCAATGACATATTTAGGGACATCCTGGACGTTTATATAGTCATTTACTTGGATGATATTCTGATATACTCTAAGACATATCAAGAACACATTCTACACGTACGACAAGTTCTCTCGAGACTCAGGGGTAACCATCTCTATGCAAAGGCCGAAAAGTGTCTATTCAACTCACAATCTATAACCTTCCTGGGCTATGACATAAGTCCCTCTGGTATCAGCATGGACAACAAAAAGATTGAAACTATTTTAAACTGGCCTACCCCAAAAACCAAACGACAGGTACAATGCTTCATGGGCTTCGCAAATTTTTATCGCAAGTTTATTAAGAACTTTTCTAAACTTGCAATACCTTTAACTAGCCTCACAAAAGCTAACAAACCATTTAAATGGACACCTGAAGCACAGACAGCCTTCGAGTTTTTAAAAAAGTGCTTCACAACAGCACCTATTCTCCGTTTCCCTGATACAAGGCTTCAGTTTGTGTTGGAGGTTGATGCCTCCAACTATGCAATAGGGGCTATCCTTTCCCAAAGACAAGATATGACAAAACCACTTCATACTGTTGCATACTATTCACGTACCTTGAATACAGCCGAACAAAATTACGCGATCGGTGACAAGGAACTCCTGGCAATAAAACTCTCGTTGGAACATTGGCGTCACTTGTTGGAAGGAGTCAGAATTCCCACGCTTATTTACACAGACCACAGGAATCTGCAATATTTGAAATGTACCCGAACTCTGTCAGCCAGACAGGTAAGATGGAATCTTTTTTTCTCTCGGTTTAATTTTCTAATCACTTATTGTCCTTCAGGGAAGAATCAGAAAGCTGATGCACTTTCCAGGATTACATCACATTCTCCAGTCCACTCTTCAGAACAATCACTAATCCCACAGGACAAGTTTCACCTTTTTACTTTTAATTCACTTCCAACAGTCCTCAGAGAACAAAACAAAGATCACAACAAACCATTACATCTCCTACAACTCCATCCTAATGGATGTTATTATCATTCAGCAAAATTATTTATACCATCTACTCTTAGACCAACTCTCCTTCAAAGTGTACATGAATCTTCCTTAGCAGGTCATCCTGGCATCAATAAAACATTTTAACTGGTGTCAAGAAATTACTGGTGGCCCCGTATGTACAAGGACATCAAGGAACATGTATTATCTTGTCCTATATGTACTACCTCTAAAAAAGCTAAACAACCAGCTTACGGACTTCTTCTGCCACTACCTACCCCTAAGGTACCTTGGTCAGAAATCGCATTAGATTTCATAGTAGATCTACCGGCATCTTCCAGGAACACCACTATCCTAGTTGTAGTCGATTTATTCACTAAGATGTGCCATTTTATTCCCTACTCTAAACTACCCACTGCGTTGGAGACAGTTCATCTACTCCTCAAACATGTATTTAAACATCATGGTTTACCCACTTCAATCCTCAGTGACCGTGGCACACAATTTTCTTGCAAATTATGGCAAGAATTTTGTAGAATGTTTTCCTTACAACGAAAACTAACCACGGCCTACCACCCTCAGGGGAACGGCCAAAAAGAGAGGTGTAACCAGTGGCTGGAACAATTCCTCAGATCCTTCTGCTCCTCTCAACAACATCATTGGTCAGATTTATTTACACTCTTCAATCAATCAAACACCATTTTTTGCTAATTATGGCTTCCACCCTCGTTTCCAATTACTACCTTCTTCGGACACAGTGTTGCCTTCTATTTCCCAGTTAACTAAAGACATTTCCTCAAACTTCCAGAATATTGAAGCCGCCATCAACCAAGCCAAGGATTCATACAAACATTATTATGATCGTCGTCGCCAGCCTTCCCCTCATTACGCTCCCGGAGACTTGGTTTGGCTCTCCACCAGGAATATGAAACTGAACACCCCTTCAAAGAAATTGTCACCTCTTTTTGTTGGACCTTACCCGGTGGACAGGGTTGTCAACATCGACGCTGTATGTCTTAAACTACCGGACTCCCTTAAAATTCATCCAACCTTCCATGTATCCCTGTTAAAACCCTATAGACATCTCCGTGCTTCCACTGACCCGTGCCCTCTACCAACTGTTGACATAGACCCTGACTTGGAGTATGAGGTTTCTTCCATTCTGGACTCACGTCTGAGACTTGGACGTCTCGAATACCTTGTCCATTGGAAAGGTTACTCCTCTGAGGAAGACTCTTGGGAACCTGCCTGTAACATTTCGGCACCTCGTCTGGTCTCTCGATTTCATCAGCGGAACCCGGACAGACCCAAGTTGTGAGCACCGGAGTTGCACCTTGAAGGGGGGGTCCTGTCAGGGTGTCATCCTCCTTCTCTTTATGTCTGCACCTATGTCTCTCTTTAGGACCCAGTATTGCAGCATACCTTACCTTTATAAGGTTCACTCCCCACATTATCATTGCTTAGTATTGGTGGTTTTATCAACAGTACAGCCTCTCCCTGGATCAGTTGTGATTCAGCCTCTACCTACTTTATACTGACTTTGCAGTACTCGTGTGAATGCTGTTCACAAATCATCTAGAACCAGCCTTGACTTCTGAACATTATCTCTTACACGCTGTAGGAGCAGCTCATCAAATTTACCTTTCTGTAAAAGATTTGCAGCGTTCCAGTAATCCTCCTTCTACCCTGAACAACCTGAGCGGTGACGTCACACGCCTGCTCCGCTCCACGCACGCTGCCTCCGGAACACACAGCTCCAGCATTCCCTGCTCAAACGGCCGCAACTAAAGTCTCTGCTAACTTACCGGTAAGCTTTTACTACAGTATAACCTTTATCAAGGATTGTTTGTACAACTCATGCACCTTTTAACTCTGCTTGCTTGACAATATGGATCTTATAAAACCGCAACAACCGAACTAGTGAATCACTGGGTTGTGCAGTCAGCAACTAAGTTTACTTTCCATAAGTCCACTTCATATCACGGTTAAACTGATCCTCTAGGTTGATAGTTTATAGATTTGTTAACCAGTTGTTATTCTCAGAAGTTACTAAGCTGCTGTAGTAATTCTCATTTGCATCGTTAGGTTGAAATTCCTGTCATATATTTCTCAGTGTACTATGTACACATGTGGTGGCAATAGGAGGCTTAAACCTATACTTACAATATAAGAAATTCTGCTGTATGGTACTATGGTACAACCAGTTGCCTGGGATCACGTTGTTGATATCATTTACCAGTTCAGCTACATATATACATTTGTTGACTTGAATTCCAGCAGTTGTGGTCCACAATCATAATTATGCTCAACTATTCTAATCTCTCTAGATAAAAAACAAAGTTGAGCCTGACACAGACCGGCAGAAGTCTTCATCCAAGCGGGGCAAGAAGAGGTCTTCCATCCATCAGAAAAGTACCAAAAAACAAGCAAACACTAAATTACCAAAAATAATAAAATATTACAATAATTTTAAACTAATTACACCTAATCTAAGCCCCCTACTAGCTATTAATATAGCTACAATATAACTAATAGTTACATTGTAGCTATTTTAGGATTTATATTTATTTTACAGGCAACTTTGCATTTATTTTAACTAGGTACAATAGTTATTAAATAGTTAATAACTATTTAATAACTACCTAGCTAAAATAAATACAAATTTACCTGTAAAATAAATCCTAACCTAAGTTACAATTACACCTAACAGCCAATCTGATTGACCTCGCATTCTATTGGCTGTTCCGATCAGCCAATAGAATGCGAGGTCAATCTGATTGGCTGATTGGATCAGCCAATCGGATTGAACTTGAATCTGATTGGCTGATTGAAACAGCCAATCAGATTTTCCTACCTTAATTCCGATTGGCTGATAGAATCCTATCAACCAATCGGAATTCAAGGGACGCCATCTTGGATGACGTCACTTAAAGGTACAGTCATTTAGTCGTCGGATCAAGAAAGAAGAGGATGCTCCGCGACGGATGTATTCAGGATGCTGCCGCTCTGCTCCGGATGGATGAACATAGAAGATGCCGCCTGGATCAAGACTTCTGATGGATGGAAGACCTCTTCTTGCCCCGCTTGGATGAAGACTTCTGCCGGTCTGGATGTCCTCTTCTGCCCCATCGGATGAAGACTTCGGCCCGGCTGGGTGAACACGACTCAAGGTAGGCAGATCTTCAGGGAGGTAGTGTTAGGTTTATTTAAGGGGGGTTTGGGTTAGAGTAGGGGTATGTGGGTGGTGGGTTGTAATGTGGGGGGGTATTGTGGGTTTTTTTACAGGCAAAAGAGCTGTTTTCTTTGGGGCATGCCCCGCAAAAGGCCCTTTCAAGGGCTGGTAAGGTAATAGAGCTGTTAACTTTTGTAATTTAGTATAGGGTAGGGCATTTTTTTATTTTGGGGGGCTTTGTTATTTTATTAGGGGGCTTAGATTAGGTGTACTTAGTTTAAAATTCTTGTAATTTTTTTTATTTTTTGTAATTTAGTGTTTGTTTTTTTGTACTTTAGTTTAGTTTATTTCATTGTATTTAATTGTAGGTACTTGTAATTAATTTATTTAATTTATTTAATGATAGTGTAGTGTTAGGTTTAATTGTAACTTAGGTTAGGATTTATTTTACAGGTAATTTTGTAATTATTTTAACTAGGTAGCTATTAAATAGTCAATAACTATTTAATAGCTATTGTACCTAGTTAAAATAAATACAAAGTTGCCTGTAAAATAAATATAAATCCTAAAATAGCTACAATGTAACTATTAGTTATATTGCAGCTATATTAGGGTTTATTTTACAGGTAAGTATTTAGTTTTAAATAGGACTCATTTATTTAAATAATTTAATGATAGTGTAGTGTTAGGTGTAATTGTAACTTAAGTTAGGATTTATTTTACAGGTAAATTTGTATTTATTTTAGCTAGGTAGTTATTAAATAGTTATTAACTATTTAATAACTATTGTACCTAGTTAAAATAAATACAAAGTTGCCTGTAAAATAAATATAAATCCTAAAATAGCTACAATGTAACTATTAGTTATATTGTAGCTATATTAATAGCTAGTAGGGGGCTTACATTAGGTGTAATTAGTTTAAAATTATTGTAATATTTTATTATTTTTGGTAATTTAGTGTTTGTTTTTTGGTACTTTTCTGATGGATGGAAGACCTCTTCTTGCCCCGCTTGGATGAAGACTTCTGCCGGTCTGGATGTCCTCTTCTGCCCCATCGGATGAAGACTTCGGCCCAGCTGGGTGAACACGACTCAAGGTAGGGAGATCTTCAGGGGGGTAGTGTTAGGTTTATTTAAGGGGGGTTTGGGTTAGAGTAGGGGTATGTGGGTGGTGGGTTGTAATGTGGGGGGGTATTGTGTTTTTCTTTACAGGCAAAAGAGCTGTTTTCTTTGGGGCATGCCCCGCAAAAGGCCCTTTTAAGGGCTGGTAAGGTAATAGAGCTGTTATCTTTTGTAATTTAGTATAGGGTAGGGCATTTTTTTATTTTGGGGGGCTTTGTTATTTTATTAGGGGGCTTAGATTAGGTGTAATTAGTTTAAAATTCTTTTAATATTTTATTATTTTTGGTAATTTAGTGTTTGTTTTTTGGTACTTTTCTGATGGATGGAAGACCTCTTCTTGCCCCGCTTGGATGAAGAC
Organism: Bombina bombina; assembly: GCF_027579735.1. NCBI lineage: Eukaryota > Metazoa > Chordata > Amphibia > Anura > Bombinatoridae > Bombina > Bombina bombina. Next base: position 660,829,736 of record NC_069504.1, read on the forward strand.
TTCTGCCGGTCTGGATGTCCTCTTCTGCCCCATCGGATGAAGACTTCGGCCCAGCTGGATGAACACGACTCAAGGTAGGGAGATCTTCAGGGGGTAGTGTTAGGTTTATTTAAGGGGGTTTGGGTTAGAGTAGGGGTATGTGGGTGGTGGGTTGTAATGTGGGGGGGTATTGTGTTTTTCTTTACAGGCAAAAGAGCTGTTTTCTTTGGGGCATGCCCTGCAAAAGGCCCTTTTAAGGGCTGGTAAGGTAATAGAGCTGTTAACTTTGGTAATTTAGTATAGGGTAGGGCATTTTTTTTTATTTTGGGGGGCTTTGTTATTTTATTAGGGGGCTTAGATTAGGTGTAATTAGTTTAAAATTCTTTTAATATTTTTTTATTTTTTGTAATTTAGTGTGTTTTTTTGTACTTTAGTTTAGTTTATTTAATTGTATTTAATTGTAGGTACTTGTAGTTAATTTATTTAATGATAGTGTAGTGTTAGGTTTAATTGTAACTTAGGTTAGGATTTATTTTACAGGTAATTTTGTAATTATTTTAACTAGGTAGCTATTAAATAGTCAATAACTATTTAATAGCTATTGTACCTAGTTAAAATAAATACAAAGTTGCCTGTAAAATAAATATAAATCCTAAAATAGCTACAATGTAACTATTAGTTATATTGCAGCTATATTAGGGTTTATTTTACAGGTAAGTATTTAGTTTTAAATAGGATTCATTTATTTAATTAATTTAATGATAGTGTAGTGTTAGGTGTAATTGTAACTTAGGTTAGGATTTATTTTACAGGTAAATTTGTATTTATTTTAGCTAGGTAGTTATTAAATAGTTATTAACTATTTAATAACTATTGTACCTAGTTAAAATAAATACAAAGTTGCCTGTAAAATAAATATAAATCCTAAAATAGCTACAATGTAACTATTAGTTATATTGTAGCTATATTAATAGCTAGTAGGGGGCTTAGATTAGGTGTAATTAGTTTAAAATTCTTGTAATATTTTATTATTTTTGGTAATTTAGTGTTTGTTTGTATTTTGGTACTTTTCTGATGGATGGAAGACCTCTTCTTGCCCCGCTTGGATGAAGACTTCTGCCGGTCTGGATGTCCTCTTCTGCCCCATCGGATGAAGACTTCGGCCCGGCTGGGTGAACACGACTCAAGGTAGGGAGATCTTCAGGGGGGTAGTGTTAGGTTTATTTAAGGGGGGTTTGGGTTAGAGTAGGGATATGTGGGTGGTGGGTTGTAATGTTGGGGGGTGGTGTTTTTTTTTTACAGGCAAAAGAGCTGTTTTCTTTGGGGCATGCCCCGCAAAAGGCCCTTTTAAGGGCTGGTAAGGTAATAGAGCTGTTAACTTTTTAATTTAGTATAGGGTAGGACATTTTTTTTATTTTGGGGGGCTTTGTTATTTTATTAGGGGGCTTAGATTAGCTGTAATTAGTTTAAAATTGCCGGTCTGGATTTCCTCTTCTGCCCCATCGGATGAAGACTTCGGCCCGGCTGGGTGAACACGACTCAAGGTAGGCAGATCTTCAGGGGGTAGTGTTAAGTTTATTTAAGGGGGGTTTGGGTTAGAGTAGGGGTATGTGGGTGGTGGGTTGTAATGTTGGGGGGTGGGTTTTTTTTACAGGCAAAATAGCTTTTTTCTTTGGGGCATGCCCCGCAAAAGGCCCTTTTAAGGGCTGGTAAGGTAATAGAGCTGTTAACTTTTGTAATTTAGTATAGGGTAGGGCATTTTTTTATTTTGGGGGGCTTTGTTATTTTATTAGGGGGCTTAGATTAGGTGTAATTCGTTTAAAATTCTTGTAATATTTTTTTATTTTTGTAATTTAGTGTTTGTTTGTTTTTTTAATTTAATGTTTTTTTTTTGTACTTTAGTTTAGTTTATTTAATTGTAGATAATTGTAGGTACTTGTAGTTAATTTATTTAATGATAGTGTAGTGTTAGGTTTAATTGTAACTTAGGTTAGGATTTATTTTACAGGTAATTTTGTAATTATTTTAACTAGGTAGCTATTAAATAGTCAATATCTATTTAATAGCTATTTTACCTAGTTAAAATAAATAAAAAATTGTCTGTAAAATAACTATAAATCCTAAAATAGCTACAATGTAACTATTAGTTATATTGCAGCTATATTAGGTTTTTTTTTACAGGTAAGTATTTAGTTTTAAATAGGATTCATTTATTTAATTAATTTAATGATAGTGTAGTGTTAGGTGTAATTGTAACTTAGGTTAGGATTTATGTTACAGGTAAATTTGTATTTATTTTAGCTAGGTAGTTATTAAATAGTTAATAACTATTTAATAACTATTGTACCTAGGTAAATTAAATACAAAGTTGCCTGTAAAATAAAAATAAACCCTAAGCTAGATACAATGTAACTATTAGTTATATTGTAGCTATCTTAGGGTTTATTTTACAGGTAAGTATTTAGTTTTAAATAGGATTAATTGGGGGCGGGAGATTAGGGGTTAATAATTGTAGGTAGGTGGCGGCGATGTTAGGGAGGGCAGATTAGGGGTTAATAAAATTTATTATAGTGTTTGCGAGGCGGGAGTGCGGCGGTTTAGGGTTTTTTTTTTTTTTAATATTAACTTTTTATTGAGGATAAACGAGGTGATATACATGTTACAAACATTGCAATTTCAAGTGTACCAATAATTAAGGTTTACAGCAAAATGTACAGAAAGATTACACAATTAGCAATTTATCATTGGTGAAGACAATAGATTCCATTATATCATGTGTCAAAATTTAGCAAGGGATTGTCTCACTTATCATACAATTTTCTGTGTTCTTAGTGACTGAGCTTCATTGGTGGTTATAATATACCTCCTCCTCATTTAACTTTATAAATAATAAATAATAACAAACAGTCTTTTAGTGTGAGTCTACTGTTGACAATAGTATGTCTTTTAGTGATACCTTTGTGGTCACCCCCCCGGCCCCGATGATGGTGGGAAAAAAAAAAAAAAAAAAAAAAAAACAGGAAAGTGCCTTGGTATGTCTTAGTCCCTCCCTCCCCTTCCATCGCCTATTTGTTGGTATAGAAATCCCCACTCACCCCTCAGGGAGGCCGTTAGCATGAGTTCAGTATGAGCAAAGGGGGTCAAGATCCGCCTCTGGTCGTCAATACTCAGTGTAACTATATAAACCCGCCATTTGTTCAAAAAGTGTTTTAGGCGCTTGTTAGTGTCCATCTTAGTGTCGATTTGTTCTATGAGAAGCTGCCTAAAGAGGCTGTGTCTAAACGTCACAAAGGAGGGCGCTGTTTTGTCAGTCCAGACCTTCAGTATAACTTTCCTTGCAACTAGTATTACTGTCGTTAGTAAGGGGTTCATTTTGGGGTTCTGCTCTCCCCAATTCAAAAAGCATACCTGTTCTATTCCAATTTCGACCCTTGTCAACAAGGTTTTGTTGATCCAGTAAGCAATGCGTCCCCAAAACTGTCCAATCCTTGGACACATAAAAAAATAGTGAAGGAAATCAGGGTCCATTAGTCTACATTTGCTACACTCATTCACTACCATAGGATTCCACTTAGATGTCCTTCGGGGAGTCAGGTAATCCCTGTGTAGCATTCTGAACTGGGACTCTCTAAATGTCATGGATAGGGTCGCCCTTCTCACATTCTCTAAGCTTTGCAGAATTATTTCTGGCAGGCCTTCCCTACTCAAGTCTGTGCTCCACCTATCCACTAGTGTTCCCAAATTTTTTGTCTCGATATGCCAAGTAATGTTTTGTATATTCCAGAAAGTGTGAATTTACCTAACTTAAATGATACTATAGAAGGGTTAAGTGCGTGTGGTTCCCAAAAATGTGAGTCAGTTTTGATCAGTTGGTCTATGTAGTGTCTCATTTGTAAGTAAGCATAAAAATGCCTCCTGGGTAGTCCATACTGACGCTGCAGGTCAGTGAATGTTTTGACTCCCTTCGTAGAGGGATCCAGAGCATCTCCCACCAAGCGTAAGCCCGCGCCTTCCCATATGATGAAGGGGGAGGTGTCGACTCCCGGGGGGAAGTCACTGTTGTGTCTTAGCGGTATCATCCTGGAGGACACACAAGTGCGTCCTAGATGACGTAGCGTCAACCTCCACGCCCTTAGTATGTCTCTATATAGAAAGTTTCCTCGAATCCCTGTAGGGATATCACCAAAGTGAGCAAAGGGCAGGAAAGCTAAACTATAGTCCCCTAGTGTCGAGCCCTCCAGGTCACTCGTGCAGAAGTGCTCTGTGTTAAGCTGCCAGTCCAGTACCAAGCGGCTTAATGCCGCCCAGTTATATAACCGCAGGTCGGGCAGACCCAATCCTCCCTGAGAGGGAGGCGCATATAATTTATTAAGGGCTATCCGCGGTTTGCCCCCCTTCCATAAGAAGTCTATTATAGCTTGCGTGTATGATGCCAGGTCTTTCTTTGATATTAATAGGGGTAGCATCAGTAATGGATATAAAATTCGTGGTAGAATCACCATCTTTATTAGGCTGACTCGCCCCGAGAGAGACACAGGAAGCTTTCTCCAACCCTCCAGGGTTTGCCCGACCTCTCTGCTCACCCGTGTGATATTGGCTTTGTATAAAGTGTCCACATCCGTGGACAATCGAATCCCTAAATAAGTCAAGGTGGGGGCAGCTTCTCGGAATGGAAAAGTATTGCGGCGGTTTAGGGGTTAATACATTTATTATAGTGCCGGTGATGTCCGGTCGGCAGATTAGGGGTTAATACTTGTAGTTAGATTGCGGCGACGTTGGGGGGCAGATTAGGGGTTAATAACTATAATGTAGGGGTCGGCGATGTTAGGGACAGCAGATTAGGGGTTAATAGCTATAATGTAGGTGGCGGCGATGTCCGGTCGGCAGATTAGGGGTTAATACTTGTAGTTAGGATTGCGGCGACGTTGGGGGGGGCAGATTAGGGGTTAATAACTATAATGTAGGGGTCGGCGGTGTTGGGGACAGCAGATTAGGGGTTAATAGCTATAATGTAGGTGGCGGCGATGTCCGGTCAGCAGATTAGTGGTTAGTACTTGTAGTTAGGATTGCGGCGACATTGGGGGGGCAGATTAGGGGTTTATAACTATAATGTAGGGGTCGGCGATGTTAGGGACAGCAGATTAGGGGTTAATAGCTATAATGTAGGTGGCAGCGATGTCTGGTCGGCAGATTAGGGGTTAATACTTGTAGTTAGATTGCGGCGACGTTGGGGGGGCAGATTAGGGGTTAATGAAATTTATTATAGTGTTTGCGAGGTTGGAGTGCGGCCGTTTAGGGGTTAATACATTTATTATAGTGGCGGCGATATCCGGTCGGCAGATTAGGGGTTAATAAGATAATGCAGGTGTCAGCGATAGCGGGGGCGGCAGATTAGGGGTTAGTAAGTGTTAGATTAGGGGTGTTTAGAGACTCGGGGTACATGTTAGGGTGTTAGGTGCAGACTTAGTGTTTCCCCATAGGAAACAATGGGGCTTCGGTGTTAGGTTTTTTTTCAGCCGAAACTTCCCATTGTTTCCTATGGGGAAATGCCGAATTTTACAGAGCTAATTCGGATTTATTGGGAGATACAGCAGCTATTTAGGATTCATTCGGTAGATTCGGAAGTATTTTAATTCGGAAATTCGAATTGATCCGAATCTCCGAATTTACCGAATTTTCCGAATAAATCCGAAACGAACCGCACATGTCTAGTACTTTACCCTTCTCTTGTGGCGGATGTATCACCCGGTCTTTCGATGAGACGCTTACACTCCTACACGGAATCACTTGTCAGACGAGTACCACGTGACCGACGGCGTCTGACATCACAGCTTGCCTCCGTCTCAATGGAATAGACGAGTATTACTTCTTCGGTGCGATCAATTGTTCCCAGTAGTCAGATGTAGAAAAAGATGATAACCTGCACTTAGTGCTTATGCACGCAGGAGAAGACTGTTAAGGGGCAAATGAAAACCCTCCAGCTTGTAATGCAAAAGTGATTGTAATGTGAAAATTTGTCAAATAATAACCCGGGTTATAGAACACAGTTCCTGAGTAACAAATAAGTGTTGGAGTAGACAATAAAATATCACAATGCCATATAGTCGACGCGTTTCGCCCTTCTCTGGGCTTTATCAAGATGTTTATGGCATGTGGTATATTCCTTATAAACAATATCTTTGGTGGTGATTGGTGGAAACTTAATTGGCATTTCTTCTGTCCATCTTAATTAAGGTGGAATTGGCTTTTCTCCTTAGTAAGGTTGTATTAATTGTGTTCTTGTTCTGTTTTTTAATTAATACCATAGTATATATTCATATTTTGAATATTCTCATAAATTATCATGTGGCATTCGACTTGCATCCTTATATGTCTAATTTCCTTTATTTAATTTGAGTTTGGTAGGTATAGCTAGATTCTTCATAGTTGGATTCAAAAACATTTTTGTATACACTTTTTAAAAACATTATAATTGATTCATTTGAGACCATAGGAAATAAAAACAAAAAATTTTAACACAAATTTTTCCATTTTTAAACTAAGGTGGAGCCCAAGTACGTATAATATATTATATAAAATATTCCCAAATTGTTACATGTTTTAATTCAGATAAAAGAAGGGTGTTTAGCATGTTTATTCAAATAGAAAAGGAGAGAGGTCCAATTCTGAGTTAAGACCCCTAGGATATAGAGTATCAAATCTATAGATCAATTCTGCTTCTTTTATGAGTAGAGTTTTTTCTATGTTACCCCCTCTCCAGTGTCCCTTAATTCTATGGATGCCCCAATAGCAAAGCTCTTTAGTGTTGCCATGGTGTACTTCCTTAAAGTGTTTATAGAGTGATAAATCTTCCCTTTCTTTTTCTATACTTAACAGATGTTCCCTTATTTTGTCTTTGAGGCATCTTTTAGTTTCTCCAAAATAAAACAGGTTACAAGAACATTTTAGTACATAAATCAAATTTTTATGTGTACATCTAATAATTTCTTTTATTGTAAAGTTAACAGTTGGATTATTTATTTTTAGACTCAATTTTGGAGCTGTGTTTGCAAGCTTTGCATGTATAACACGGGAAGTATCCAGATATTATTCCTCCCTCCATGCCTATTTGCTGTTCTGTTTTTCTCTTGGTTTTAAGTTCACTTGGGGCCAAAATAGTTTTAAAGTTCTTTGCTCTTTTAAAAATGAAAGTGGGTTTATCTGCCAACATTTCCCCTATGATATTATCCTCTTTTAATATATGCCAATTCTTTTTAATCATTTTTTTGATAATGTTGTGATCGGCATTGTAATCAGTTATAAATAGGACTTTAAGTACATTTTCATTCTCTATATTTTTTGTTTTATATTTCAATAGGTTTCCCCTGTCTGTGGTCCTCGCTTTATTTATTGCTGTCTCAATATTTTTTTCTTCATAACCTCTGATGTTAAATTTATCCGCTAGCATTGTTATTTGATTTTCAAAATCCTCAACTCTGGAGCAATTCTTTCTTATCCTTAGACTTTGCCCATATGGGATATTGTCCTTCCAAGCTTTAAGATGGCAACTTTTAGCATGTATAAGGTTATTACAGTCTACTTTCTTAAGGTGAGTTTTAGTTTCTAATTTATTATTGAGAACCATGATTTCAAGGTCAAGGTAGGTTACTTTATCTTTGCTATAGTTGCAAACAAATTTTAATCCACAGTTGTTATTATTCATTTTTTCAAATGTATGTACTAGTTCTATTTCTGATCCCCTCCATACTATCAGCAGATCATCTATGTACCGCTTATAAAGTACGAAGTTCGCACCAAAGTCACCTTGTCCAAAAAAAAACATAATTTATGCTTACCTGATAAATTCCTTTCTTCTGTAGTGTGATCAGTCCACGGGTCATCATTACTTGTGGGATATTAACTGCTCCCCTACAGGAAGTGCAAGAGGATTCACCCAGCAGAGTTGCTATATAGCTCCTCCCCTCTACGTCACCTCCAGTCATTCGACCAAGGACCAACGAGAAAGGAGAAGCCAAGGGTGTAGTGGTGACTGGAGTATAATTTAAAAAATATTTACCTGCCTTAAAAAACAGGGCGGGCCGTGGACTGATCACACTACAGAAGAAAGGAATTTATCAGGTAAGCATAAATTATGTTTTCTTCTGTTAAGTGTGATCAGTCCACGGGTCATCATTACTTGTGGGATACCAATACCAAAGCAAAAGTACACGGATGACGGGAGGGATAGGCAGGCTCTTTATACAGAAGGAACCACTGCCTGAAGAACCTTTCTCCCAAAAATAGCCTCCGAGGAAGCAAAAGTGTCAAATTTGTAAAATTTGGAAAAAGTATGAAGCGAAGACCAAGTTGCAGCCTTGCAAATCTGTTCAACAGAGGCCTCATTCTTAAAGGCCCAAGTGGAAGCCACAGCTCTAGTGGAATGAGCTGTAATTCTTTCAGGAGGCTGCTGTCCAGCAGTCTCATAAGCTAAACGAATTATGCTACGAAGCCAAAAAGAGAGAGAGGTAGCAGAAGCTTTTTGACCTCTCCTCTGACCAGAGTAAACGACAAACAGGGAAGACGTTTGTCGAAAATCTTTAGTTGCCTGTAAATAAAATTTAAGGGCACGAACTACATCCAGATTGTGCAAAAGACGTTCCTTCCTCGAAGAAGGATTTGGGCACAAGGATGGAACAACAATCTCCTGATTGATATTCCTGTTAGTGACTACCTTAGGTAAGAACCCAGGCTTAGTACGCAGAACTACCTTATCCGAGTGAAAAATCAAATAAGGAGAATCACAATGTAAGGCTGATAACTCAGAGACTCTTCGAGCCGAGGAAATAGCCATTAAAAATAGAACTTTCCAAGATAACAACTTTATATCAATGGAATGAAGGGGTTCAAACGGAACACCCTGTAAAACGTTAAGAACAAGGTTTAAACTCCATGGTGGAGCCACAGCTTTAAACACAGGTTTAATCCTGGCCAAAGCCTGACAAAAAGCCTGAAAGTCTGGAACTTCTTACAGACGCTTGTGTAACAGAATGGACAGAGCTGAGATCTGTCCCTTTAAGGAACTAGCGGATAACCCCTTTTCTAAACCTTCTTGTAGAAAAGACAATATCCTAGGAATCCTAACCTTACTCCAAGAGTAACCTTTGGATTCGCACCAATATAGGTATTTACGTCATATTTTATGGTAAATCTTTCTGGTGACAGGCTTCCTAGCCTGTATTAAGGTATCAATAACTGACTCAGAAAAACCACGCTTTGATAAGATCAAGCGTTCAATTTCCAAGCAGTCAGCTTCAGAGAAGTTAGATTTTGATGTTTGAAAGGACCCTGAATCAGAAGGTCCTGTTTCATAGGTAACGACCAAGGTGGACAGAATGACATGTCCACCAGATCTGTATACCAAGTCCTGCGTGGCCATGCAGGCGCTATTAGAATCACTGATGCTTTCTCCTGTTTGATTCTGGCAATCAATCGAGGAAGCATCGGGAAAGGTGGAAACACATAAGCCATCCTGAAGGTCCATGGTGCTGTCAAGGCATCTATCAGGACCGCTCCCGGATCCCTGGATCTGGACCCGTAGCGCAGAAGCTTGGCGTTCTGTCGAGACGCCATGAGATCTATCTCTGGTTTGCCCCAACGTGGAAGTATTTGGGCAAAGACCTCTGGATGAAGTTCCCACTCCCCCGGATGAAAAGTCTGACGACTTAAGAAATCCGCCTCCCAGTTCTCCACTCCCGGGATGTGGATTGCAGACAGGTGGCAAGAGTGAGACTCTGCCCAGCGAATTATCTTCGATACTTCCATCATTGCTAGGGAGCTTCTTGTCCCTCCCTGATGGTTGATATAAGCTACAGTCGTGATGTTGTCCGACTGGAACCTGATGAACCCCCGAGTTGCTAACTGGGGCCAAGCCAGAAGAGCATTGAGGACTGCTCTCAATTCCAGAATGTTTATTGGAAGAAGACTCTCCTCCTGATTCCATAGTCCCTGAGCCTTCAGAGAATTCCAGACAGCGCCCCAACCTAGTAGGCTGGCGTCTGTTGTTACAATTGACCAGTCTGGCCTGCTGAATGGCATTCCCCTGGACAGATGTGGCCGATAAAGCCACCATAGAAGAGAATTTCTGGTCTCTTGAATGGAATGAAGGACACGGCATGCATTTTGAAGTTTTGTTAACCTGTCCTCTGTCAGGTAAATCTTCATTTCTACAGAATCTATCAGAGTCCCCAGGAAGGGAACTCTTGTGAGTGGAAAGAGAGAACTTTTCTCTTCGTTCACTTTCCATCCATGCGACCTTAGAAATGCCAGTACTATCTCTGTATGAGATTTGGCAGTTTGAAAGCTTGAAGCTTGTATCAGTATGTCGTCTAAGTACGGAGCTACTGAAATTCCTCGCGGTCTTAGTACCGCCAGAAGAGTGCCCAGAACCTTTGTGAAGATTCTTGGAGCCGTAGCCAGTCCGAATGGAAGAGCTACAAACTGGTAATGCCTGTCTAAAAAGGCAAACCTTAGATACCGGTAATGACTTCTGTGAATCGGTATGTGAAGGTAAGCATCCTTTAAATCCACTGTGGTCAAGTACTGACCCTCTTGGATCATGGGCAAAATTGTTCGAATAGTTTCCATCTTGAACGATGGAACTCTTAGGAATTTGTTTAGGATCTTTAAATCCAAGATTGGCCTGAAGGTTCCCTCTTTTTGGGAACTACAAACAGATTTGAGTAAAACCCTTGTCCTTGTTCCAACCGCGGAACTGGATGGATCACTCCCATTAATAAAAGATCTTGTACGCAGCGTAGAAACGCTTCCTTCTTTGTTAGGTTTGTTGACAACCTTGACAGATGAAATCTCCCTCTTGGGGGAGAGGATTTGAAGTCCAGAAGGTATCCCTGAGATATGATCTCTAACGCCCAGGGATCCTGAACATCTCTTGCCCAAGCCTGGGCGAAGAGGGAAAGTCTGCCCCCCACTAGATCCGGTCCCGGATCGGGGGCCCTCAATTCATGCTGTCTTAGGGGCAGCAGCAGGTTTTCTGGCCTGTTTGCCCCTGTTCCAGGACTGGTTAGGTTTCCAGCCTTGTCTGTAGCGAGCAACAGCTCCTTCCTGTTTTGGTGCAGAGGAAGTTGATGCTGCTCCTGCTTTGAAATTACGAAAGGAACGAAAATTGGACTGTCTAGCCTTGGCTTTGGCCTTGTCCTGAGGCAGGGCATGACCTTTACCTCCTGTAATGTCATCAATAATCTCTTTCAAGCCGGGCCCGAATAAGGTCTGCCCTTTGAAAGGAATATTAAGCAATTTAGATTTAGACGTAACATCAGCTGACCAGGATTTTAGCCACAGAGCTCTGCGTGCCTGAATGGCGAATCCTGAATTTTTAGCCGCAAGTTTAGTTAAATGTACTACGGCATCTGAAATAAATGAATTAGCTAACTTAAGGAATTTAAGTTTGTGTGTGATGTCATCTAGTGTGGATGATTGAAGTGTCTCTTCCAGAGACTCAAACCAAAATGCTGCTGCAGCCGTGACAGGCGCAATACATGCAAGAGGTTGCAATATAAACCCTTGTTGAACAAACATTTTCTTAAGGTAACCCTCTAATTTTTTATCCATTGGATCTGAAAAAGCACAGCTATCCTCCACTGGGATAGTGGTACGCTTAGCTAAAGTAGAAACTGCTCCCTCCACCTTAGGGACCATTTGCCATAAGTCCCGTGTGGCGGCGTCTATTGGAAACATTTTTCTGAATATAGGAGGGGGTGAGAAAGGCACACCGGGTCTATCCCACTCCTTAGTAACAATGTCAGTAAGTCTCTTAGGTATAGGAAAAACGTCAGTACTCGTCGGTACCGCAAAATATTTATCCAACCTACACATTTTTTCTGGGATTGCAACTGTGTTACAATCATTCAGAGCCGCTAATACCTCCCCTAGTAACACACGGAGGTTCTCAAGCTTAAATTTAAAATTTGAAATGTCTGAGTCCAGTTTATTTGGATCAGAACCGTCACCCACAGAATGAAGCTCTCCGTCTTCACGTTCTGCAAACTGTGACGCAGTATCAGACATGGCCCTTGCATTATCAGCGCACTCTGTTCTCATCCCAGAGTGATCACGTTTACCTCTTAGTTCTGGTAGTTTAGCCAAAACTTCAGTCATAACAGTAGCCATATCTTGTAATGTGATTTGTAATGGCCGCCCAGATGCACTCGGCGCTACAATATCACGCACCTCCTGAGCGGGAGATGCAGGTACTGACACGTGAGGCGAGTTAGTCGGCATAACTCTCCCCTCGTTGTTTGGTGAAATATGTTCAATTTGTACAGATTGACTATTTTTTAAAGTAGCATCAATACATTTAGTACATAAATTTCTATTGGGCTCCACTTTGGCATTAACACATATAGCACAGAGATATTCCTCTGAATCAGACATGTTTAACACACTAGCAAATAAACAGCAACTTGGAAATACTTTTCAAAGTAATTTACAAATAATATGAAAACGAACTGTGCCTTTAAGAAGCACAGAAAATATTATAACAGATAAAATAATTAAGTTATAGCATCAATCTTTGTCAGAATATACAGTTTTAGCAAAGGATTGTTCCCCTCAGCAAATGATAACTAACCCAGGCAGCAGAAAAAAATACACAAATAAACGTTTTTTATATCACAGTCAATACAATCAGCACAGCTCTGCTGTGAATGATTACTTCCCTCAAAAAAGACTCTTGAGATCCCTGAACTCTGTAGAGATGAACCGGATCATGCAGGAAGAAAATGAACCTCTGACTGAGTTTTTCTGATGCATAGTGAAAGCACCAAAATGGCCCCTCCCCCACACACATAACAGTGAGAGGGATCAGTGAACTGCTCTAATTTAAATCAAAACTATTGCCAAGTGGAAAAAAAGTGCCCAAAACATTTTTTCACCCAGTACCTCAGAGAAAAAAAACGTTTTTACATGCCAGCAAAAAAACGTTTTACCTCAATAATTAATTGTCATTTAAAACCTATTGCAAGTCCCTGCAAAATAGGTTAAGTCTATGTATACAGTTTAAAAGCCAGAGAAGTACCATTTCCCAGAAAACTGAAGTGTAAAATATACATACATGACAGCCTGATATCAGCTACATCTACTGCATTCAAGGCTGAGTTTACATTATAACGGTATGGCAGGATTTTCTCATCAATTCCATGTCAGAAAATAATAAACTGCTACATACCTCTTTGCAGATTAATCTGCCTGCTGTCCCCTGATCTGAAGTTTACCTCTCCTCAGATGGCCGAGAAACAGCAATATGATCTTAACTACTCCGGCTAAAATCATAGAAAAACTCAGGTAGATTCTTCTTCAAATTCTACCAGAGAAGGAATAACACACTCCGGTGCTATTATAAAATAACAAACTTTTGATTGAAGATATAAAAACTAAATATATCACCATAGTCCTCTCACACATCCTATCTAGTCGTTGGGTGCAAGAGAATGACTGGAGGTGACGTAGAGGGGAGGAGCTATATAGCAACTCTGCTGGGTGAATCCTCTTGCACTTCCTGTAGGGGAGCAGTTAATATCCCACAAGTAATGATGACCCGTGGACTGATCACACTTAACAGAAGAAATTTCTTCCCAAACTCCCATAAAGAGATTGTCGTAACTTGGTGCGAACCTCGTACCCATAGCGGTCCCTTCCATTTGCGAAACGAATTTACTATCAAAAGAAAAAAAATTGTGTTCTAATATGTATTTAATGCTGGTAAGATGGAATTCTTTATTTTCAATTTTCATTTTATCATCTTTGTCTAAGAAGTGTTTCACAGCTAGTATTCCTTGTTTATGGTTTATTACAGTATACAAGGATGATACATCACATGTTGCTAGTATCATATCTTCCCCCCACTCTATAGAGTTTAGAATATTTAAGACCTGAATTGAATCTTTAAGATATGATTTTAGATTGAATACGTGTGGTTGCAAAAACCTATCCACATATTGAGAGAGGTTAGCTGAGATAGAATTAATTCCAGAAATTATGGGCCTCCCAGGGGGGTTTATTAGACATTTATGGACCTTAGGCAAAAAGTAAAATATTGGTATTCTGGGAAACTTAGGTGTTAGGTATGCAAATTCTTTATCATTTAAAATCCCATTGTTTTTGCCCTCAGTTAGAATTTTATTTAAGGATCTCATATTTTTAGTCTTTGGCGTCCTCTCTATACCTCAGTTTTTTTAACATTATAAACAAGCAACGACAGACATTTCTGCCAACCTGACAACTTAAAGAAAAAAAAGTATCTTATGGAGAAAGTCATCTCAAATCAGTCCCGTTAGTAAAATAATCAAGGTTAAGACTGGTCAATAAAACAGGATGGCATTTTAACATTATATAACTAGCATTTCTCTATGCTATCCCTTTTTGTATATAAGACATATACACCATTGCAGGGGCAATCTTTGGTCTCTTTTAATATTTCTTGCTGCCTCTTACGTGAAGGTTGTGGTAAGGAGCGAGAAGACCACTCGTTGTGACTCAGCTGAGAGTTGGAAGGTAATAGAAGCCGGTGGTTAGTACTTTTCAAGTGTAAACCTGCTGTCTCTTGCTCCAATGGCCTCTGAGACACTTTCTGAGTTGTAGTCCCAGCAAATTTTTGAAGACACCGGAGGAAGATCAAGCAAGATGATTTTTTGTGCTTCTTGGTCCAATCGGTCTTTAAAGTTGTTGTTATGCTGTTTCGCTAGTGTCAGTTGCACTCTTGGTAGTAATTTAGTAGTTTGTGCAGCATAGATTGTTGTAGAGATCTTTTTAGATTGTGACAGGACGGGTTGCTTTTCAGGCTGTAGAGGGCCCAAAGGAAGTTCTGCGCCAATGGGACACCTCACGTTGATAGTCTCAATTGGTCTTGTAATAGATTTCTCTCTATTATGCAGGATTTGCATTAGTCGATTGTATGGGGCTTTATCCATTATCTTATGGAAAAGCTTTTCGATTTTTTCACATTTCATATCAGGTTGCTGCATATAGTCCTCTACCGTCAAGTGTGCCATTTCAGGTATCATCTGAGGTGGTTTCTGGAGTCAATTCAAGTCTCGTTGTTACAGATCTGTTAGCCCTTCTCACTAGAGTAGATAAGCTTTAACCCCTAGTTAGGGACGGGTACCTCAGGTTTACCGAGGGGGAAGTGCCGCCGTTAATGAGCGACCACTACAGGCCCTTTATGTCCAATCCAGAAGTCTGATGTCAAAATTACAGCTCAAAAGTCAGCGATGAGCTCTCTAAGGAGCTAATAAATGTTGCAGCTATGTGTTTTCGTATTTTGGCTGTATGATGATGCCTATAACCGGCAGGTTTTAAGCTACTCGATCAGAGCTCTTGGAGAGTGCAACCGACTAGGATCGCTGTTAAGGCAGGCCACCTATGCTCAAACTTTTAACGCGATTTGAAAGCTTGCGTGAGCTTGGGCTGAGAAAAAAGTTGCACTAAATAAAAAATAAATATATATATATATATATATATATATTTTATTTTTTTTAACTACACTATCCACCCCCTACACTATTAACACCTAAATAACAATAAGCTCCCTACTATACTTAACCCTAAATCGCTACTACCCTCATTGCAATAAATTCCCTGCTCTACTTAACCCCTAAACCACCACTAACACCATCGCAATAAACTCCCTACTCTACTTAACCCCTAAACTGCCATTATCTCTATGGCAAACCTATTAATCCCCTAACCGCTACAACCCCCCATAGCAAACTAACTATCCCTACACTACTTAACCCCCTAATAGCTAAGACCCCTAACCTAAGACCACTAAATTATAAAAAAAACAAAACACACTACCATTACAAAAAAAAAACAATACCAAAAATAAAAAAGTACCAGTAAAATCTTATCCTAAAACTCAAGTCCCCTTAAACTGAATTCCAATTCAAATCTGCCAATAGAAAAAGCTTTAATTCTATTGGCTAACTTGAATTGGAATAAAAAAAATCAGTCAATAGAAATGCAAGAGCATCCCTATATAAGGGAGAACCTTGCATTCAATATTCAGTTTGCTGCAGTGATAAGATGAAGAAGCATCAGATGGAAAAAAAAGAAGAGGCTTGTATGAAAGAAGACGACCGATGCCTTGCATGAAGACTGAAGAAGAGCACTGCTGCCCTCCTAAGGAGCCGGATTCAAGTTAAAGAGTACAATTATTCAGGGTTTAGCTGAAGTTTTTTTTTGGGGGGGGGTTTGATTAGTTTTAGTATAGTTTTTTTTTACTTAAAAGAGCCTCTTTTTTTAAGCATAGTTTTCTTTTAGGATAGTTTTTTTCTTTTTAAATGCTAAAGTGTATGCCCTTTTCAGGGCATTTTTATCTTAGTTTTTTTTTAGGATAGGGCTTTTAGATTTGGATTTTTTAGATTAGGATTTTTTCAAGATAGTTTTCTTTTTATAGGGCAAAAGAGGTTTGATTACAATGACTGACAAATGTCCTTTTTAGGTCAAATCCTAAAGTAGGATTTTTTAAAAAAAAATTCTGGGGGGGTGTGGGTTAATTTGGTTTTAGTATAGGGTCTTTTTGTTGCAAAGTAGCTGTTATTACTTAAATTATGGCATTGCCCAACAAATGCCCCTTTCAGGACAATTTTTAGAGTAAGTTTTAGTTTAGTTTTTTTTTATAAGGGGACTTTAGTTTTACCAAAGGGCTTTTATTTTTTTATTATTGTTTTTGTTTGTAATAGTTTTGTTTTTTATTTTTTTGTAACTTAGTGTGTCTTAGGGAGGTTGTGGCAATAGGGGGTTAAGTAGTGTAGCTGGGTATTTTGCATTGGGGGATGTGACACTTAGAGGATTAATAGTTTAGATGGGAGTTTGCGATGGGAAGTTTTAGCGGTTATGGGGTAATTTGCGATGAGGGGTTGTGGTGGTTAGGGGTTAATAGGTAAGATGGTAGTTTGCGATGGGGGTTGTGGCAGTTTAGAGGTTAAGTAGTGTAGCTTGTGTTTTGGGGATGTGGGGGTTTAGGAGTTGATAGTGCAATGGGGTTAAACGAGTAGGGGGATGTGGCAGTTTAGGGGTGCAAATGCAAAATTACCGCTCCCAATGTAATCTAGCACTTAGTATGTAAATCAGTACCCGATGGGGTGTTTGAGAACAGATTTTCTGCAGATTAGTTCCAAGGTCTGGAGCAGCCAACAAAGTTGCGACCTGTCATGGTCACCGCCCGAAAGTTGCCCCTGATTTTTAAATTTTGTGATTAGAAGTTTGTTACACCCGTGGCCAAGACTGATCCTGGGTCTCTTACTTTGCTGTCTTATGGCTTTCCTCTCTGAGTCATTTGAGCTTTCTGGCTCAGAGCTTTCATTTGGGTACCTGAAGTCTATGCTGGCTTACTCTCTGGCTCTGTAATGTCCCTTTAAGACATTCCACTTCCACCTTTTCACCTGCCTATAAAACCTCACTTCCTGAGATCTACTTTGCTTGATTATTTTGTTTGTTCTGATTGGAATACTTCACAGAAATCAAGTCACTCCTGCTATCATCTCAAACTGAGTGATATTGAACTTTTGCTTATTTGAATTTAACCCTCAAAAAGGAACTTTCTAACTAATTGCTGCTTTCTACTAAAGACACTTAATCTGCACAGCCATCTGAATCCATTTCATAGATTGCCTGTCAGTCTCTCTCCTAAAGTGCTGCTCCACCACAGTATTACAGAGGATTTTCTCACATCTCCAGCTGCAACTGATTCATTCACCTGCTTCGCTAGGACTTCAACTTACCTTCCTTCCGGAAGCTACAGAACAATCTCTCAGCCTGACCAGTACTGCAACTAGCCACTCAGCTCTCAGGAAGAACTCCGGTCTCACTCCGCCATTACAGTGTTCCATGCTGCAAGGGAAAGCCAAGCACAGGCTACCGCAAGTATAACTCTGCTAATCAGATTCTCTCAAGTTGTTTCTAGTTCATATTATCAACCATACTTACTCAGTCTTTATATTAACAATTAATCTTATGCTAAAGAACTCTATTTTTGATCTAGCTATCCATATTTGCCTCTGTGAATTTATCAGACTTGCACACTTGTTTGTCTGAATAGAATCATATTTGTCTAGCAGCATTTCCTGTGAGTTCACTCTTAGCAAAACGCTTGAAGCATATTGCCAGGTTATAATTTGTATCTCTTGGCGTTTGCAACTAGCAACACACTACAATTCTAAAAGATACAATTTATCTTACAGGCTCCACCTGCATGACAACTGTAGGCCGTCCTGTAATCAACTAAAGACTATTTAAGGCTCCCTTCCAAACCACTCCCTACCCTGACATTGAGCCACAATCTCTTTGTCTGTGCCTCTAGTATTTTCTGATACCTGCTGACTATTCTGCTGGCTTTGGACCTGGACTGCTCTTCAGAGTCTGCCTTTTGTTGTGTTGCCTGGCTTTTTGGTATTCTAGTATCTTGACCTCCTGCTTTGAGTTTACTCTGCTTATTGTCTGTTGATTCTGACCTCGGCCTTTCTATTCTAAGCACCTCTTCCTAGTGCCTGTGTGGGACCACAGTTTAACCCAGGAGTGGGCCATCCTTCAATCAACCCTGGGCCTTTTGTCCAACTCATTTTATAGACTGTAGGGTGCAATCCTGCCTCAGTCAAGGTTCCTGTCTGTATCCTGCCTCAGTCAAGTATCTTGCCACAGTCAAGTATTGTGTCACAGTCAAAGTACAAGCTTGTATCCTGTCACAGAGACTGCCTGGTATCCTGCCACAGTCACAGAGTGTGCCTGGTATCCCGTCACAGCTACAGAGCCTGCTTGGTATCATGTCACAGCCAAAGAACCTGCTTGATATCCTGTCATTGCCAATTGTCAGCCATGATTACCTTCCTTGCATTAACCATTTAACAGCACCTAATAAACTCAGTCCAATACCTTAGTAGCTATTATGCCTAAAACAGACAAGTTCCATTAACACTTCTTAGTAAACAGAACTCCAAGTTAGAACATGCCTCACAAAACAAGCTCCTTACACCTGATACCAACACAAACGTGACAGTCTGTCAAGGCCAAACATCGGAGCTCACTGAGGTAGTTCGCTGCTTGTCTGATCTGTCCAAGAAAGTTTAGTCTATATTTTTTCACCTGCAGTCTTAAGTACTTCAAACACTCCCTGATATATATATAGCAAAACAGGAAACAGCACTCTCTGGACTTAAGTAAAAAACAAGTAGTTTATTCAGTAACGTTTCGGGGAATGCTCCCCTTCATCAGACCAACAACATACAAGTGAAACAAACATTTAAGCATACACAAACCCCTCCCCCTAGTGCAAAAAACCGCCAAAAATGGTTGCCATAGCAACCAAACAACCAGTTCAAAGTAAATACATTTACCAATGCAACAATGACATCAAAGAAACCAGATCATTATGGTTAATTAGCATCAGGTCAATTAGCAAATCAACACATCATCCTACCACATAATACACCTGCTGTATATTAGTACTTCTAATACCCCAGTGGCAGTGTGTCCTTTTAAAGAGACATATCACAATATTATTAGCTAAGTACAGGAAAACAAGAATGTGTAGAAAAAAGGGGTTGAAAAAACGTTTAGTTAAACATCGGCACCTCATCATATTGAAATGCAATTCACGTAATGCACTTATAGTTAATGCCTAACTCATAATACCCGTACTACATAGTCAAGGGTCATGTGTACCATTAATGCTATAGACGCAAATAACAGCAAACTCGTTATACAGATACCTCAAACGATGTGACCGTATTACAAGCACAAATTGTAGCACGACCTATGTAATCACCCTGTTCAGCATCGGACCAACCTCGCGCTGAATCTAGCACAGTTACTAGCGGAACAACAAGGGTTATGCGCATGCGTGTAAACCCGGCGCAGTCCAGCCCCCAATGCTCCAGCTAGGTACCCAATAGGATAGAAAGGACAAGCCCCCACACCGGACAAACAGAGTTATTAAAATCGCATGGTAAGAGGGCCCCAAGGTACTACTAAGGGAAGGAAGGGTCCGGGTCATGAACGTTATAAATGCAGCAGGATATGCAGTAGAAGATAGTACAACACCCCTAATACCCAGATATCAGGAGTCACCCACTTAGGTCTAGTAACCCAGCTAGTTCAGTCTGACATACACGATGAGAAGGGTATATGCGTCTGTCATTTCTAACCTGTCAGCACCGGTCTTGCGGTCAAGACACCTATTGTCCGTGCATAGGCACTTTTACAGGGTCACAAAAAGGTTGTCTATAAGTGTGCGCATGCGTGTAAGCCATGCCCAGTCAATTATTACTGTGTAAGGCAAGGTCCCTGATAGGCCGTCTGGGACAAGCCCCTATCCCTGTGTGAGTAACAGTTTTGCTATGAGATAGGGGGGCAGGGGTCCAAAGTCAAAAGATATGTCGGTCACAGTATGTTTCAGGCTGATGCTATGATTACAGGTTTGCTAGAGTCCGGTAGCCCAGAATTATAAGGATCGCTATAAAGGAAAAGAGACCCCTAAACTAATGTGAATAAATACATAGTACAGGCAGGTCCCATCCCCCTAGATACAGAAAATACTAGTGCTAACAGGGTTCCGTAGTGCAAGGTTAATAGCACCAGCACTCAGTGATGTGTCAACACTGCGGTGTGCATCAAAAGTAACATCCACTAATGTACATAACAGAAACAACCTAAATAAGGGTACACCCATTGGGCACCCCTCCTGGAGGATAAATATGGGCAGAGCCTACTGCCAATCAGCAACCAGACTTCATGAACCCACTGTGGATAAAAGAATGCAAACATAGTATCAGATACTGTACAAACTATATTAATCCCCTTAGAAAGATACAACCAGATACATTAGAAGCGTAAACAGCTTAGTTCATAAAAAACAATGCCAGTCTATCCCCATGTTCAAACCTCTGGGGTGTATAGTGTCCAGTTTGAAAATCCACTCGGCCTCCTTCTGTAGGAGACGGGTGTCCCTGTCACCTCCCCTAGGCATTGGGGGTACATGATCGATGAGTTTAAATCTCAGGTCCGCCACAGAGTGACCCTTCTCCATAAAATGTCTGGCCACCGGTTGGTCACTCTTGCCTTTCTCAATTGCCGTCCGGATGGCACTCCTGTGATTGGCCATCCTTTTCTTAATGTCATCTGACGTCTTACCTATATAGAATAGGCCACAGTTGCAATTCAGCATGTACACCACAAATTTTGTGGTACACGTAAGGAAATGCTTGATCTTGTAGCTTGTGTTATTGTGTGGATGTTTGAACTGCTTGCATTGCAGCATGGCGTTACACGTTACACAACTCGGGCACTTGTAGGAGCCCCTTTTGGTGTTTGTCTTGACCTTGCTGTAGCTATCAGTTGGATCAGTGTTCATTAAGATGTCTTTTAGGTTTCTTCCCCTCTTATATCCAATTCTGGGTGGTCCATAGTCGTGGTATGGTAATGATGGATCAGTCTGGACAATATCCCATTTCTCTTTTAAAGTAACTCCTAGTGTTCTCGTGCTAGGGGTGTATGCAGTGACAAAATTCATCCTCTTCTGTTGGTCTCTTTTTGGCATTTTCATGCTCAACTGGGCCCTTGCTTCCTTTATAGTGTTACCATTGTATCCTCTGCTGTAAAACCGTGATTCCATTTCTTTCAGTTGTACCTCACGGTTTTCCTCTGATGTGTTATTGCGGATGACTCTCAGCAGCTGTGCCTTAGGGATGGCTTTTATGAGTGATCTTGGATGGTAACTAGAAGCATGTAGCAGTGTGTTTCTGTCGGTAGACTTTTTAAATAAGGTGGTACCCAATCTGTTGTTTATCTTATAAATTCTTAGATCCAGGAAATCCACTTCATTGTAGCTGGACACTTCCTTCAATTGAACCTGTCCCCCTATTGTGTTCAGGGATTTGACCCACTCGCCAAAGGACTCAATCGTGCCTCTCCAGACCACAACGATATCATCAATGTAGCGCTTGTAAAAGCGTACTTGTTGATTGTCATATACCTTGAACACCTTTTCCTCCATATGTTCCATGAATAAGTTTGCAAAAGCAGGTGCCATATTCGAGCCCATGGCCGTTCCCATGAGCTGAAGATAAAATCTCCTTTCAAATTTAAAGTAGTTCAGCTTAAGACATAGAGATAGAAGTTCAATAATAAAGCTGGTAGGGGGACCCACATATGGGCATCTTTCAAGGCAGTTGGTAATTATCTCCATCCCCATTTCGTGCGGTATAATAGTATAGAGGCTTGTGACGTCAAGACTGGCAAGCACGTCTCCTGGTTCTATGTCAGATATGTCAGTGAGATATGCAATGAGTGTGGTGGAGTCTCTTAAGTATGAGCGCATGTTTACAACCAGTGGTTGTAGCATAGAGTCAACATATTTAGCCAGGGGTTGTAGGAGTGACCCCCGTGCTGAGACAATGGGGCGTCCAGGTGGATGTACCAATTGTTTGTGTATCTTGGGGAGTGTATAGAGAATTGGCCTGACTGGGTTGTTTGTGGTTAGCCATTCCTTGGTGGTAGGGTCTATCCAGTTCATTTGTGCTGCATGTTCAATAACTGAGTCAATCCGTGCTTTATAGGTAATCGTGGGGTCACAAGGTAGGGCTTTGTAGGTTGAGACATCCGCCAGTTGTTTATCTATTTCAGTTTTATAATCTTGATAATCCTGCAGGACAACCGCACCACCCTTGTCAGCTGGGCGTATGACAATGGTAGAGTCATTTCTAAGGGATTGAACAGCTTCCCAGTCAGTTGTTGTCATATTATTTCTAGTTAGGCCTTGCTCCCTCTGTCCCAATCTTTGTTGGATAAGGCGAGTATAAGTTCTAATACTTGGATTCGTCGTGGGTGGTTCAAATGTACTTGGTTTCTTAAAGGGGTGTCTGTTTTCTTCCAATCCCTTTCCCTGGAAAAAGTCACCCAGTTTCAGCTGCCTCTGGAAACGCATACTGTCAATATAAGTAGTGAAGTCATCAGCCTTAGTTGTGGGTACAAAGGAGAGGCCCTTCATAAGTACCCGCCTTTCGTTGTCATTCAGGACATGCTGGCTAAGATTGACCGTTACATCCTCCTCCTCCTGCGGGGTAGTGGGGGTCTTCTTCCAAAATCCGCCCCTGCGTGTATGCGGTCTTCGCCCCTTCTCCTGGAGCGGGTGGTAATGCCTAAAAAAGGCTGAGTGCTGTGCTGGTTCTCATTCTCCTGTGGCCGGTCACCCGAGTAATCCGTGTCAGAGCCAGAACTTGAATCCACCGTGTTCAGTTGTCGGTGTGCATATGTTCTAAACCTTCTTTGTCTTCTTGGCTGGTACTGGGCTCTTTCAACCGGTCCAAGTGTCCATCGGTAAACCTTTTTATCCTTATAATCCTCCATAACATAACCAAGTTTTTTGTTTTTGAAGGCAATTAAGGCATTGTTGTATTCCCGTAGTTGTGTGTTAATCTTGTCCATCCAGTTCTCTGATTTGTCCTGCAACAGGATCTGGCCTTTAACTTCCTCCAAAATGCTGATATCATCCTTTGTTTTTTGCATCTGACATCTGACTTCCTCGACCACTAGCAAGATCAAATCAAGGGAACATTTATTCAATATCGCTACCCATTTCCTGCAGAAGTCAGAGTTCTGTCTGCCTATGGTGGGCACATTGTTGATTCTAAAGCCTCTAGGTATCAGTCTCTTTCTATGGTACTCAGAAAGGTAAATGCCATGAAGTTTAAGATCCACCTCTTTTTTCTTCAATTTGATGAGTTGATTGTACACAGTCACAGCATTTTCCGCTGGATCTTCAGGTAGTAAGGTGTCAAACAGTATCCTTGCTGCATCCAAGTCACTCATGGATAGTGTCTCTGCACCCTCCACATCAGCTGGAATAGTGGCTGTGGCCTGCGTGGGTTCAATGTGCTCCATTGTTGCTTTAGTAGTACCAATTAGTCCCCAGTGAATACCCACACCGTGGTGATGATACAATGTTATAACACAAGTCCGGTAGTACAACAGAGTGAGGGATCTGATGTGTCACTTGCTGGTGGGTGCATCAGGAGGGTATCCAGGCAAAAAGAGTCAGTTGCCCTCTCACAAACAGTTCTCCAAGGGCCAGGGTGCTAGAGTAGTTGAAATGTAGCAAAGCAGGAAACAGCACTCTCTGGACTTAAGTAAAAAACAAGTAGTTTATTCAGTAACGTTTCGGGGAATGCTCCCCTTCATCAGACCAACAACATACAAGTGAAACAAACATTTAAGCATACACAAACCCCTCCCCCTAGTGCAAAAAACCGCCAAAAATGGTTGCCATAGCAACCAAACAACCAGTTCAAAGTAAATACATTTACCAATGCAACAATGACATCAAAGAAACCAGATCATTATGGTTAATTAGCATCAGGTCAATTAGCAAATCAACACATCATCCTACCACATAATACACCTGCTGTATATTAGTACTTCTAATACCCCAGTGGCAGTGTGTCCTTTTAAAGAGACATATCACAATATTATTAGCTAAGTACAGGAAAACAAGAATGTGTAGAAAAAAGGGGTTGAAAAAACGTTTAGTTAAACATCGGCACCTCATCATATTGAAATGCAATTCACGTAATGCACTTATAGTTAATGCCTAACTCATAATACCCATACTACATAGTCAAGGGTCATGTGTACCATTAATGCTATAGACGCAAATAACAGCAAACTCGTTATACAGATACCTCAAACGATGTGACCGTATTACAAGCACAAATTGTAGCACGACCTATGTAATCACCCTGTTCAGCATCGGACCAACCTCGCGCTGAATCTAGCACAGTTACTAGCGGAACAACAAGGGTTATGCGCATGCGTGTAAACCCGGCGCAGTCCAGCCCCCAATGCTCCAGCTAGGTACCCAATAGGATAGAAAGGACAAGCCCCCACACCGGACAAACAGAGTTATTAAAATCGCATGGTAAGAGGGCCCCAAGGTACTACTAAGGGAAGGAAGGGTCCGGGTCATGAACGTTATAAATGCAGCAGGATATGCAGTAGAAGATAGTACAACACCCCTAATACCCATATATCAGGAGTCACTGTTATGTTCTGTAAAGTTATGTGGTAGAACAGGTGGTGAATAAGTTTAGGTACCTAGTATCCGCTATAGTAGGACCACTCAGCCTCACACCAAACCTTGGATTCACACAGATTTAACTTACAGGAATCCGGTTTTGCTCATTGAACTGAGGGTCACTACTGCAGGGTACAGAGTGAAAACGGAGCTGTCACGCAACCAGGTTACAGGATGCCTGTATTTCAACAGATAGGAGGAGTATCTATAGATAGAGTAGGTAGTTAATCAACTAATTACTTAGTGATTAAATGATATAGCTGAGACATATACAAAGAAGACAGGAAGTGAAATGGAATGTAATACAAACAGATGTAGTACAAAGAGATATTGTAATTAGGCCAAAATGTATTTGTTAGGAATTCAGCACTTCAGGGAATATCATATGTAGTTAGAATGATATTTTGGATTATGTTTATCAGATATAGATTATGCAAGGATAGGATAGTAACAAACGATAAGTCACTTAGTTAGGTTCAAGGTGGTCACAGCAAATGATGTTAATCAAGCAGCAGTTCAAACAGAGTAGGCAATGTAACAGGCAGTTGAAGTTAATCCTGCATTTTAGTGATAGTAACAGTCATTGAATACAGTGCTCAAGTAGTTTGCTTACTTGAGAGACATAATGATATCCGAATAGAGTAATAAAATATACAGACCGATTCCTGATGGTTATTTGGAAGGCTAAGTCAGAGCCAGATGAAAACCTTACGGTATCCTGAATGCTTGTTTGTAGAAAGGACACAGCGCGGTACACGCGCTGCAGACACGCTGAGATGCCGGGTGTGACGTCACAGCCACCCGGTGTAACAGTTAGGGAATTGAAAGCAGCTCCTTTGGTTCCTAAGAAACTGCAAGTAATAGAATAGGCACACCGGCACACAGCAATGAAGGATTAATGTAGGCTGCAAAGTTTCAAAGCAACAAGTAAGAAATCCCCACAGGTTGAGGAAAGGGCTAGGTGTCTTCAGAGAGGAGTCACATAAAGTAACTGATTCAAATTACCAAGCGAGGAGCATAGAGAGGAGGGGCCTTAAATAGGAAAAGAGGATTCAGAATTAAAGGGACAGGATTGTAATAGTGAATACCCTGACAGTCACCCACTTAGGTCTAGTAACCCAGCTAGTTCAGTCTGACATACACGATGAGAAGGGTATATGCGTCTGTCATTTCTAACCTGTCAGCACCGGTCTTGCGGTCAAGACACCTATTGTCCGTGCATAGGCACTTTTACAGGGTCACAAAAAGGTTGTCTATAAGTGTGCGCATGCGTGTAAGCCATGCCCAGTCAATTATTACTGTGTAAGGCAAGGTCCCTGATAGGCCGTCTGGGACAAGCCCCTATTCCTGTGTGAGTAACAGTTTTGCTATGAGATAGGGGGGCAGGGGTCCAAAGTCAAAAGATATGTCGGTCACAGTATGTTTCAGGCTGATGCTATGATTACAGGTTTGCTAGAGTCCGGTAGCCCAGAATTATAAGGATCGCTATAAAGGAAAAGAGACCCCTAAACTAATGTGAATAAATACATAGTACAGGCCACAGCCACTATTCCAGCTGATGTGGAGGGTGCAGAGACACTATCCATGAGTGACTTGGATGCAGCAAGGATACTGTTTGACACCTTACTACCTGAAGATCCAGCGGAAAATGCTGTGACTGTGTACAATCAACTCATCAAATTGAAGAAAAAAGAGGTGGATCTTAAACTTCATGGCATTTACCTTTCTGAGTACCATAGAAAGAGACTGATACCTAGAGGCTTTAGAATCAACAATGTGCCCACCATAGGCAGACAGAACTCTGACTTCTGCAGGAAATGGGTAGCGATATTGAATAAATGTTCCCTTGATTTGATCTTGCTAGTGGTCGAGGAAGTCAGATGTCAGATGCAAAAAGCAAAGGATGATATCAGCATTTTGGAGGAAGTTAAAGGCCAGATCCTGTTGCAGGACAAATCAGAGAACTGGATGGACAAGATTAACACACAACTACGGGAATACAACAATGCCTTAATTGCCTTCAAAAACAAAAAACTTGGTTATGTTATGGAGGATTATAAGGATAAAAAGGTTTACCGATGGACACTTGGACCGGTTGAAAGAGCCCAGTACCAGCCAAGAAGACAAAGAAGGTTTAGAACATATGCACACCGACAACTGAACACGGTGGATTCAAGTTCTGGCTCTGACACGGATTACTCGGGTGACCGGCCACAGGAGAATGAGAACCAGCACAGCACTCAGCCTTTTTTAGGCATTACCACCCGCTCCAGGGGAAGGGGCGAAGACCGCATACACGCAGGGGCGGATTTTGGAAGAAGACCCCCACTACCCCGCAGGAGGAGGAGGATGTAACGGTCAATCTTAGCCAGCATGTCCTGAATGACAACGAAAGGCGGGTACTTATGAAGGGCCTCTCCTTTGTACCCACAACTAAGGCTGATGACTTCACTACTTATATTGACAGTATGCGTTTCCAGAGGCAGCTGAAATTGGGTGACTTTTTCCAGGGAAAGGGATTGGAAGAAAACAGACACCCCTTTAAGAAACCAAGTACATTTGAACCACCCACGACGAATCCAAGTATTAGAACTTATACTCGCCTTATCCAACAAAGATTGGGACAGAGGGAGCAAGGCCTAACTAGAAATAATATGACAACAACTGACTGGGAAGCTGTTCAATCCCTTAGAAATGACTCTACCATTGTCATACGCCCAGCTGACAAGGGTGGTGCGGTTGTCCTGCAGGATTATCAAGATTATAAAACTGAAATAGATAAACAACTGGCGGATGTCTCAACCTACAAAGCCCTACCTTGTGACCCCACGATTACCTATAAAGCACGGATTGACTCAGTTATTGAACATGCAGCACAAATGAACTGGATAGACCCTACCACCAAGGAATGGCTAACCACAAACAACCCAGTCAGGCCAATTCTCTATACACTCCCCAAGATACACAAACAATTGGTACATCCACCTGGACGCCCCATTGTCTCAGCACGGGGGTCACTCCTACAACCCCTGGCTAAATATGTTGACTCTATGCTACAACCACTGGTTGTAAACATGCGCTCATACTTAAGAGACTCCACCACACTCATTGCATATCTCACTGACATATCTGACATAGAACCAGGAGACGTGCTTGCCAGTCTTGACGTCACAAGCCTCTATACTATTATACCGCACGAAATGGGGATGGAGATAATTACCAACTGCCTTGAAAGATGCCCATATGTGGGTCCCCCTACCAGCTTTATTATTGAACTTCTATCTCTATGTCTTAAGCTGAACTACTTTAAATTCGAAAGGAGATTTTATCTTCAGCTCATGGGAACGGCCATGGGCTCGAATATGGCACCTGCTTTTGCAAACTTATTCATGGAACATATGGAGGAAAAGGTGTTCAAGGTGTATGACAATTAACAATTACGCTTTTACAAGCGCTACATTGATGATATCGTTGTGGTCTGGAGAGGCACGATTGAGTCCTTTGGCGAGTGGGTCAAATCCCTGAACACAATAGGGGGACAGGTTCAATTGAAGGAAGTGTCCAGCTACAATGAAGTGGATTTCCTGGATCTAAGAATTTATAAGATAAACAACAGATTGGGTACCACCTTATTTAAAAAGTCTACCGACAGAAACACACTGCTACATGCTTCTAGTTACCATCCAAGATCACTCATAAAAGCCATCCCTAAGGCACAGCTGCTGAGAGTCATCCGCAATAACACATCAGAGGAAAACCGTGAGGTACAACTGAAAGAAATGGAATCACGGTTTTACAGCAGAGGATACAATGGTAACACTATAAAGGAAGCAAGGGCCCAGTTGAGCATGAAAATGCCAAAAAGAGACCAACAGAAGAGGATGAATTTTGTCACTGCATACACCCCTAGCACGAGAACACTAGGAGTTACTTTAAAAGAGAAATGGGATATTGTCCAGACTGATCCATCATTACCATACCACGACTATGGACCACCCAGAATTGGATATAAGAGGGGAAGAAACCTAAAAGACATCTTAATGAACACTGATCCAACTGATAGCTACAGAAAGGTCAAGACAAACACCAAAAGGGGCTCCTACAAGTGCCCGAGTTGTGTAACGTGTAACGCCATGCTGCAATGCAAGCAGTTCAAACATCCACACAATAACACAAGCTACAAGATCAAGCATTTCCTTACGTGTACCACAAAATTTGTGGTGTACATGCTGAATTGCAACTGTGGCCTATTCTATATAGGTAAGACGTCAGATGACATTAAGAAAAGGATGGCCAATCACAGGAGTGCCATCCGGACGGCAATTGAGAAAGGCAAGAGTGACCAACCGGTGGCCAGACATTTTATGGAGAAGGGTCACTCTGTGGCGGACCTGAGATTTAAACTCATCGATCATGTACCCCCAATGCCTAGGGGAGGTGACAGGGACACCCGTCTCCTACAGAAGGAGGCCGAGTGGATTTTCAAACTGGACACTATACACCCCAGAGGTTTGAACATGGGGATAGACTGGCATTGTTTTTTATGAACTAAGCTGTTTACGCTTCTAATGTATCTGGTTGTATCTTTCTAAGGGGATTAATATAGTTTGTACAGTATCTGATACTATGTTTGCATTCTTTATCCACAGTGGGTTCATGAAGTCTGGTTGCTGATTGGCAGTAGGCTCTGCCCATATTTATCCTGCAGGAGGGGTGCCCAATGGGTGTACCCTTATTTAGGTTGTTTCTGTTATGTACATTAGTGGATGTTACTTTTGATGCACACCGCAGTGTTGACACATCACTGAGTGCTGGTGCTATTAACCTTGCACTACGGAACCCTGTTAGCACTAGTATTTTCTGTATCTAGGGGGATGGGACCTGCCTGTACTATGTATTTATTCACATTAGTTTAGGGGTCTCTTTTCCTTTATAGCGATCCTTATAATTCTGGGCTACCGGACTCTAGCAAACCTGCAATCATAGCATCAGCCTGAAACATACTGTGACCGACATATCTTTTGACTTTGGACCCCTGCCCCCCTATCTCATAGCAAAACTGTTACTCACACAGGGATAGGGGCTTGTCCCAGACGGCCTATCAGGGACCTTGCCTTACACAGTAATAATTGACTGGGCATGGCTTACACGCATGCGCACACTTATAGACAACCTTTTTGTGACCCTGTAAAAGTGCCTATGCACGGACAATAGGTGTCTTGACCGCAAGACCGGTGCTGACAGGTTAGAAATGACAGACGCATATACCCTTCTCATCGTGTATGTCAGACTGAACTAGCTGGGTTACTAGACCTAAGTGGGTGACTCCTGATATCTGGGTATTAGGGGTGTTGTACTATCTTCTACTGCATATCCTGCTGCATTTATAACGTTCATGACCCGGACCCTTCCTTCCCTTAGTAGTACCTTGGGGCCCTCTTACCATGCGATTTTAATAACTCTGTTTGTCCGGTGTGGGGGCTTGTCCTTTCTATCCTATTGGGTACCTAGCTGGAGCATTGGGGGCTGGACTGCGCCGGGTTTACACGCATGCGCATAACCCTTGTTGTTCCGCTAGTAACTGTGCTAGATTCAGCGCGAGGTTGGTCCGATGCTGAACAGGGTGATTACATAGGTCGTGCTACAATTTGTGCTTGTAATACGGTCACATCGTTTGAGGTATCTGTATAACGAGTTTGCTGTTATTTGCGTCTATAGCATTAATGGTACACATGACCCTTGACTATGTAGTACGGGTATTATGAGTTAGGCATTAACTATAAGTGCATTACGTGAATTGCATTTCAATATGATGAGGTGCCGATGTTTAACTAAACGTTTTTTCAACCCCTTTTTTCTACACATTCTTGTTTTCCTGTACTTAGCTAATAATATTGTGATATGTCTCTTTAAAAGGACACACTGCCACTGGGGTATTAGAAGTACTAATATACAGCAGGTGTATTATGTGGTAGGATGATGTGTTGATTTGCTAATTGACCTGATGCTAATTAACCATAATGATCTGGTTTCTTTGATGTCATTGTTGCATTGGTAAATGTATTTACTTTGAACTGGTTGTTTGGTTGCTATGGCAACCATTTTTGGCGTTTTTTTGCACTAGGGGGAGGGGTTTGTGTATGCTTAAATGTTTGTTTCACTTGTATGTTGTTGGTCTGATGAAGGGGAGCATTCCCCGAAACGTTACTGAATAAACTACTTGTTTTTTACTTAAGTCCAGAGAGTGCTGTTTCCTGTTTTGCTACATTTCAACTACTCTAGCACCCTGGCCCTTGGAGAACTGTTTGTGAGAGTGCAACTGACTCTTTTTGCCTATATATATATATATATATATATATATAAAACATTTGCACAGCCATTTGCAGCAGGTTTTCAGACTTTTGGGCTGACTTTTCACTTGGGTACAAACTGTACAGTAAGGATGGATTGCACCTGAATTACATAGGTGCAGGTGTGTTAGGGGGAGATGATGGTAGCATGCTTAAAGAATCGTTTAAACTAGGCAAAGGGGGAAGGGTCAGTCCAAACATAATAGAACTGACAGATCAGTCTGTGAATATGACAGACCTACAATATCTCAAGGAATAGATGACAGAATGGTATACTTAGAAAATGTCACAAAAAAGTTTTGGAGGAAAGTGCACCAAATAAATAAATACATAAATGTATGACAACAATTGCAAGAAGCATGATGGGTAATTTGGGGGAGCTGAAGCTCTAAGTTACAGAAGAGGACTATGATATTATTAGTATAAATGAAACCTGGTGGGATGATTCACATGACTGGGCAACTTAGAGGGTTATACTTTATTTAGGAGAGACCTTAAACCTACAATAAGGGAAGATGTTTGTGATGATACAGGTGATAATTTAGAGACACTGTGGGATGAAATAAAGAGTGGGGGGAAATCCTATTTTTTTTTTTTTTACTAGTAACGTGCTACAATCCCCCAACATTAGTGACATGGAGGAATTTCAACTACTACCGCAAATAGCAAAGGCTGCTAATAATACCACAGTACTGAAATTATGGTAGATTTTTACTACCCCAACATAAACTGTGCCAATTAAAATAGTAATACTGTTAAGGGAGATCGATTTTTAAATGTTCTCAAAGATAACTTCATGTTACAATTCATAGAGGAGCCATCTAGGAATAAAGCTATATTGGATTTAGTGCTATCAAACAATACAGAAATAAGAGGGAGAAAGCAAAATATAGATAAAGGGGAATTAGTTGATGTGATATACTTGGATTTTGCAAAGGCGTTTGAAACAGTGCGACATGAGAGATTAATGTACAAAATTAAGGGACTGGGAATATCTGAAAATGTTATCTCATAGATAAATAACTGGATAAAAGACAGATAGCAACGAGTAGTTGTAAACAGATCATACTGAGATTGGACAAAGGTAATCAGCGGAGTCCCCCAGGGATCAGTACTAGGCCCTGTTCTTTAAAAAAAATATATATATATTAATGACTTGGAGCAAGGATTAAATAGCAACATATCTATTTTTGCAGACGATACAACGTTGTGTAAGGTCATTAGGTCAGTGCAAGATGAAATTGCTGTATAAGAGGATTTACAAAAATTAGAAGAATGGGCAGATAAACGGAAAAAAAGATTTAATAATGTCTAAATTTTGGAGGTAAAAAACAAGCGGGCAGCATATTATTTAAATGGGACTAGCAAAACAGAGAAGGAAAATTATGTGAGAGTACTTTTAGATAACTTTTAGATAACAAGCTAAAGATGCACAATGCAGGGCAGTGGCTTCTAAGGCTAGAAAGATACTAGCATGCATTGAAAGAGGCATTCAGCAAGGGAGTAAAGCATAATTCTGTCACTATATAAATCCCTGGTAAGACCTCACCTTGAGTATGGAATGTAGTTCTGGGGACCAATCTCTAAAAAAAACATTGCAGACTTAGAAAAAGTTCAGTGGAGGTCCTCAAAACTAATAAGGGGAATAGAGATTTTAAGCTATGAGGAAAGGTTAACCAATCTGGATCTGTATTCTCTAGAAAAAAAAGGTGCTTGAGAGGTGAAATTATTACTTTTATATAAATATATTCAAGAAGTAGAAAAAATGCAGGCACTACAAATAATGATATGATTGCAAATAAAATCCACAGTTTATTGATGAATACACGGTAAATACCAATCCAAAAAATAGTGGAACAATCCAAAAATTGAACTCACAGTCTGGTGTGGTGTGGACAAAGGCGAATGTCTTTGTCCACACCACACCAGACTGTGAGTTCAATTTTTGTAGTGCCTGCATTTTTTCTACTTCTTATACTTTTTGGCAGTTTGGTTCTACTGCCACTTGCTACGGCACTCCAGGAGTATCAGGTTTTACGGTAACCTTTGTTTCACTTCCGGTTTAACCGGATAGAGGGAGACTGAGTGCTAGAGTTGCTGGATCGATCCTTTACTCTAAATATATTCAAGGCCTATATACAGAAATGGTGGAAGCTCTGTTTATTCCAACAAAATTGTTTGTGAGGTCACAATATAAGGTTGGAGGAAAGGAGATTTAATCTCCAGCAACGTAAACGTTTTGTTAACTGTAAGAGCAATTAAATTGTAGAACTCATTTCCAAAGGAGGTAGTAAATACCAATACCTTAGATACATTTAAAAATGGTTTAGATACATTATGGCTAGAAACAGAATTCAGGGATATGATTGCTGATTTGCTGGTGTTAAATGGGTACCCTTTTTTCATATTGCTAACCTACGGCTAGATTACGAGTTTGCAGTATGAGTGAAAAAGCAGCGTTAAGGCTCATAATTCCTTGGATATCTTTTTATATCCCTTTCCTGTTTTATACAGTTCAACTATCTTTTCCCGCAGATCCTTTGACAATTCTTTTGCTCTCCCCATGACTCAGAATACAGAAATGTCAGTGCAGCACTGGACGAAAGATGCAAGGGTCTGTAAGGAGTCCAAAAACTCACTGACCTTTTATACACACACACTAATTACAAGCAAACAGATTACAGGTGAGGATGGTTACCTTTAATAGCCATTCAAACCCCTTTGTGTCAACTTGTATGCATGCTATCAGGACAAAATCACCAGGGTATGTAAACTTTTGATCAGGGTCATTTGGGTAGTTTCTGTTGTCATTATGATTTAAAAAGAGTAAACACAGTTGATTGATAATAAATGGCTTCAGCCAAACACTAACCATGAGTGAAAGAAAAAATTTTGTGTTATCATTCATATTCTCTGAAAAATGGCCAATAAATCATACATTCTGCCAGGGTATGTAAACTTATGAGCACAACTGTATTTTTTATTTTTTTTAAAAATAATTTTTATTAAAATTTTTAGCTTACAGTCACCTAGATTACAAGTTTTGCGCTATAGAGGGTGCGAAACAAACGCAACAAAAGTTGCGTTATTTCACGCTCTATAGCACTGCCGTTACGAGTTTTTCAAAAGCTGCCTTGTGCGTGCGATATGGTTGCGTTAAGCTCCATACTGCACAAAATACAAGCGCTGCTTTGACGTGCTTGTGCACGCTTTCCACATAGACATCAATGGGGAGAGTGTTAGAAAAAAACCTAACACCTGCGTGTAAGATTAGGGGTGTTTAGACTCGGGTTCATGTTAGAGTGTTAGGTGTAAACATAAAATTTGTTTCCCCATAGGAATCAATGGGGCTGCGTTACGGAGCTTTACGCTGCTTTTTTTCAGGTGTTAGGATTTTTTTCAGCCAGCTCTCCCTATTGATGTCTATGGGGAAATCGTGCACGAGCACGTAAAACCAGCTCACCGCGGCTTTCAGCAGCCTTGGTATTGGAGTGCGGTATGGAGCTCAATTTTGCTCTATGCTCACTTCTTGCCTGATAACACTGGGTTTATGAGCGGAAAGTGAGCGGTGACAATAACGTGCAAGTTAATACCGCACCCCTCATACCATAAAACTCGTAATCTTGCCGCTAGTTTCTAGGTACAGATGTGCTCATAAGTTTACATACCCTGGCAGAATGTATGATTTCTTGGCCATTTTACAGAGAATATGAATGATAACACAAAAACTTTTCTTTCACTCATGGTTAGTGTTTGGCTGAAGTCATTTATTATCAATCAACTCTTTTTAAATTATAATGACAACAGAAACTACCCAAATGACCCTGATCAAAAGTTTACATACCGTGGTGCTTTTGGCCTGATAACATGCACACAAGTTGACACAAAGGGGTTTGAATGGCTATTAAAGGTAACCATCCTCACCTGTGATCTGTTTGCTTGTAATTAGTGTGTGTGTATAAAAGGTCAATGAGTTTCTGGACTCCTGACAGACCTTTTGCATCTTTCATCCAGTGCTGCACTGACGTTTCTGGATTCTGAGTCATGAGGAAAGAAAAAGAATTGTCAAAGGATCTGCGGGAAAAAGGTAATTGAACTGTATAAAACAGGAAAGTGATATAAATAGATATTCAAGGAATTGAGAATGCAAATCAGCAGTGTTCAAACTCTAATCAAGAAGTGGAAAATTAGGTGTTCTGTTTGATAACATACTGCATTCATCTTGCCATCAATTCTGACCAAATTTCCTGTGCGTTTGTAGCTCACACATCCCCAAAACATCAGAGATCCACCTCCGTTTTTCACAGTAGGAATGGTGTACCTTCCATCATAGGCCTTGTTGACTCCTCTCCAAATGTAGCGTTTATGGTTGTGGCAAAAAGCTCAATTTTGGTTTCATCACTCCAAATGACTTTGTGCCAGAAGGTTTGAGGCTTGTCTCTGTGCTGTTTGGCATATTGTAAGCGGGATACTTTGTGGCATTTGCGTAGTAATGTCTTTCTTCTGGCGACTCGACCATGCAGCCCATCTTTCTTCAAGTGCCTCCTTATTGTGCATCTTGAAACAGCCACACCACATGTCCTGTATTTGCCCTGAAGTTATTTGTGGGTTTGTCTTTGCATCCAGAACAATTTTCCTGGCAGTTGTGGCTGAAATTGTAGTTGGTCTACCTGACCGTGGTTTGGTTTCAACAGAACCCCTCATTTTCCACTTCTTTATTATAGTTTGAATACTTCTGATTTGCATTCTCAATTCCTTGGATATCTTTTTATATCCCTTTCCTGTTTTATACAGTTCAACTACCTTTTCCCACAGATCATTTGACAATTCTTTTGCTTTCCCCATGACTCAGAATTCAGAATCGTCAGTGCAGCACTGGATAAAAGTTGCAAGGGTCTGTCAGGAGTCCAGAAACTCATTGACCTTTTATATACACACACACTAATTACAAGCAAACAGATCACCGGTGAGGATGGTTACCTTTAATAGCCATTCAAACCCCTTTCTGTCAACTTGTGTGCATGTTATCAGGCCAAAAGCACCAGGGTATGTAAACTTTTGATCAGGGTCATTTGGGTAGTTTCTGTTGTCATTATGATTTAAAAAGAGTAAACACAGTATATTGATAATAAATGGTTTCAGCCAAACACTAACCATGAGTGAAAGAAAAGTTTTTGTGTTATCATTCATATTCTCTGAAAAATGGCCAAGAAATCATAAATTCTGCCAGGGTATGTAAACTTATGACCACAACTGTATTTGTTTTTTATTTTTTAAATAATTTTTATTACAATTTTTATCTTACAGTCACCTAGATTACAAGTTTTGCGCTATAGAGGGTGCGAATGAAACGCAACAAAAGTTTTGTGTTATTTCACCCTCTATATCACTGCCGTTACGAGTTTTTGAAAAGCTGCCTTGTGCGTGCGATATGGTTGTGTTAAGCTCCATACTGCACAAAATACGCTTTCCACATAGACATCAATGGGGAGAGTGTTAGAAAAAACCTAACACCTGCGATCTTGTAATGAAACGCTCCGTAACACAGCCCCATTGATGTCTATGGGGGAAAAAAAGTTAAGTTTAAACCTAACACCCTAACATAAACCCCTAGTCTAAACACCAATCTGCTGCCCACGACATCGCCAACACCTACATAATGTTATTAGCCCCTAATCTGCTGCTCCCGATATCGCCGCCACTTAATAAAGTTATTCAAATAAACCTATTAACCCCTAAACCGCCGGCTCCCACATTGCAACAACCTAAATTAAACTATATTAACCCCTAAACCTAACCCTAACACCCACTAACTTTAACATAATTAAAATAGACCTAAGTTAAAGTTACAATTATTAACTAAATAATACTTATTTAAAACTAAATACAAACTTACCTGCAAAATAAAAATGAAACCTAAGCAAGCTACAATATAACTGATAGTTATATAGTAGATAGCTTATGCTTTTATTTCACAGGTAAGTTTGTATTTATTTAAACTAGGTAGACTAGTTAGTAAATAGTTATTAACTATTTACTAACTACCTAGTTAAAATAAATACAAACTTACCTGTGAAATAAAAGTAAAACCTAACCTGCCTTACACTAAAACATAAAATTACAAAAAAAAACAACTAACATTACAAAAAATAAAAAAACACTAAAATTACAACAACAAAAAAAACTACCATTACAAAAAATAGCAAACGAAATTATCCAAAACAATAAAAAATATTCCTATTCTAATACCCTGTTTAAAAAACAAACAAACAAAAAAAAACACCCAAAATATAAAGCCCTAATCTATAAAGGGCATTGCCCTTAAAAGGGCATTCAGCTATTTTACTGCCATTAAAAATAAAAAAATGGCTATTCTAAAAAAATAAAAAACCCACCCCAAAAAGAAAAAAAAATTACACAAAATAACAAATGAATTATACAAAATAATAAATAGTATTCCTATTCTAATACGCCGTTTTTTTAACAAAACAAAACAAAATAAAAGAACCCTAATCTATAATAAACTACCAATAGCCATTAAAAGGGCCCTTTCTCTGGCATTGCCCTAAAGAAATCAGCTCTTTTTCTACAAAATAAAAACAAACACCCCCTAACATTACAAACCCCGACCCCCCTCCCCAAACCCACAAAATAAAAAACCTAACTAAAAAAACCTAATCTACCCATTGCCCTGAAATGGGCATTTGCATGGGCATTGCCATTAAAAGGGCATTCAGCTCTTTTTCTTACCCTTAAAAGTGAATTCAGCTCTTTTAAGACAAGCCCAAACCCTAATCTAAAAAAAACCCACCCAAAAAAACCTTTAAAAAACCTAACACTAACCCCTCTTTAGGTACTCACAGTTGCTGAAGTCCGGCTTGAACGATCTTCATCCCAGCGGATCCATCTTTATCCAGACGGCTCCATCTTCAATCAGGCGGCTCAATCTTCATCCATCAAGGGACCGGCATCTTCTTCATCCCTGTGGAGGCGGAACGGTCGATGTGTGGAGGTCCAAGGCGGAGGTCCATCAATCTGAAGTGGAGGTCCTCTTCATGCGATCTTCCGCTGAACACTGAGGATTCAAATGCAATGTACCCCTTTTATACTGGGGGTACCATTGCATTCCTATTGGCTGAAAAATTTAAATCAGCCAATAGGAATTATAGCTGCTAAAATCCTATTGGCTGTTCAAATAAACCAATAGGATTTAAGCAGCTCTCATTCCTATTGGCTGATTCTGTAAATAGCAGAAGTAAAAAAAAACATTGACTCGTTAACAGAACATTTAAATCCAGAGTTAGAAATAATATTGGAAAGGGTTTTTGGTTGTTCTTTTTTTTTTTTTTTTTTTTACATTTTTATATATATTTTTAATTTTAAAATTATTAATTTGGATTTTTTCATAACATTTTTTTTTTTTTTTTTTTTTTGGATGTTTAAACAATTTTATTGAGTTAAAGAAAAAGTTGTACAATGCATCTCAGGTGATATTCTTATCTCTGGTAGGCATGAATGGTATACACAGCATTGACTTATCACTTTTAAGCTATCCTCGAACCGGGCGGTTGTGAATGTCTCTAAGTCCAGAAATTTCGCACCGGGGAGTAATAACTTGTATATGTTAAAATACTCCTATACTTTGAAACAATGGTAACCTAGTAACAACAATAACAATTTACGACCAATGGAAACATATTCATAAAATAAAAGGAGAAGAAAGGGAGGAGAATAAAAGAAAATAGAAAGAGAGAAGAGAGAAGGAAAGAAAGAAAATGCCCGTCAGCCACTGAGCCGTTTGTCAAAAGGAAGTACGTCTTCATGAGAGATTTGAAAGTGTCCGAGAAGAAACTGTCCTCTCAGACCATGATCCCCTTAGTGAGATTCTTTTATAATGCTGGCACTATGGGTCTCGAGGCTACGTTTTCGTGAGCGTGACTAGTGTCTCCTCCACCACCCTCCCATAAGAATTTTATGTCTGCTAGCATGTGTGATTTCCCCCTCTTGGTATAGCCATATTCCTCCAAATTCAGGAGGTCTGTGACTTTTTCTATCCAGTTTGTCAATGTTGGTGTGTAAGGGGTCTTCCAATGTAAAGCTATGAGCGCTTTGGCCCCTGTTATGCCTATTTGAAGAATGGTAAGTCTTAGTTTGCACTGTATTTTTGGCAAGTCATTTAGTAGTCCAGTCTTAGGTGTTAGAGAGAAGTCGCCCCCCGATAGTGGTTTGAGGTAACTCTCCACTGAGTTCCAAAAAGATTGTACTTTAGGGCAATTCCACCACATATGCAAGTATGTGCCTCTTTTGGTTGTTCTTTTTAAATGCAACAAAACCCCCTATTTTATATCTATTTTCTTTCTATTGTATTTTTCTAAAATGAGTATATGCCGGCACCCCTGTATTTCTGTCAGATAATGCACCACTTCGCCCAGAAGATAGTTGCAATTACAAATGTTAAGGAATTCTCATGTTTATTTGTTTTGTTTGTATTGGTATGACACAAAAAAGTGGAGAGAAAAAAAAGCACCCCCCCCAGATTACATACCATCTCATTGCTAGTTAAAGGGATATGAAACCCAACTTTTATATCATGATTCAGATAGAGCATGATATTTTAAGCAACTTTCTAATTAAGTCCTATTATCAATTTTCTTCGTTCTCTTGGTATCTGTATTTGAAAAGCAGGAATGTAAGCTTAGGAGCCAGTCCATTTTTGGTTCAGAACCTAGGTAGCGCTTGCCAATTGGTGGCTTAATTTAAATCAAACAGTGGTAGTGCTGCATAGCAAATCAGACAGTGGTTGTGCTGCATAGCAAATCAGACAGTGGTAGTGCTGCATAACAAATCAGACAGAGGTAGTGCTGCATAGCAAATCAGTGGGGGGGGGGGTGCCATGTGCTGCGTCTGCGTGCACTAAGATCTATTACCCATTAGAGTTTAGACTCTAGAGGCTGAGCAAAAAAAGATAAGCAACAGGAACTTAAAGTAAAAAGAAAACTAAAAACAGGCTGCTCTAAATTGCGCCCCCCTACTGGGGTGCCCTAAGGTGTTTGCATAGTTCGTCTTATACAAGCGCCAGCCCTGTATATATTCATCAAGTCTTTATAATATCCCAGTAAGCTGTTTAATGGGTACCCTTATTAATTATTTTACGTAGTGAGCTTACCCTGCTCGTTAATCATAGACAAAGAAGAAATCTTCCAGCTGCTTGTATTTTAAAAAACCTTTATTTTTCACATAAGTGCAGGGTCCAACAGACAAAAGCGACATTTCAGGCTTACACTTAGGGGTATATTTATCAAAGCGTCAACTGGAAATACACTTGAATTCCGCATCGTATTTGATCTGCTGTAGTTATCAAAGCGTTAAGATTGGCAAATGTTGAAATTTGTGATGTAATATACGATCCCGCAATCTTAATCCGACGCAGATCGATGCTTGCGTCATTGCAGATGTTTCTAATTCAGATTCAACTCTATTTGACCCTTTTCCCAATTTACCAAACATTTAACAGGTACACTTGCGTGTATTCTAACGCAGCGTACCTATTTTTTCAATCCGCCACACTTGAGGTCGCGGATGCCATAGAACTCAATGGGAGTCTGAAAACACAGAAAGCTTATGTTCGATGCTGCAAGAGAATGAAGTATATTACATAATAAAAGTAAATTAAAAACTCTATTAAAATTGTATACCCTTTCTAAATCAAACAATATTATAGCTCTACATTTGGTGCACTAGTAGATATATGGATAAAAATGAAAAATACATTACTACTTATGGATTATGCTACAAATTTGTCTCTCATTACAAAGCAAGGGGACAATATTATTTCTACAAATTTGTTGAAAAGTTTTGCCCCAAACTTGTCGCACTAATAGATATAGAGATAAAAATGAAATAAATACACAACATAATATAGCTAAATTCCTTTTTATTTTTTGTGAAAAATCTATGTGCACCATGTTTAAGCCATGTAATACAAGTCACACTCTCCACTTTGCACCAATTTTGACTCAACACTTTTCGCACTAATTATGACGCAAACTCCAAAACAACCTACACACTAGTGAATGTTTCAACCACTTTTGATTGGAATATGCATAATCACATGATTTATGACATCAGCTAATCAAATTCAAATATACTCTTTAAACTATCACTAACTAATCAAATTGCTTGATACTTGTGTCATTTATCACTCATCTGCATTTGTAAGTGCAATTTGTTACATTGTGTATTATACTTTGAAAGTATGTATATGTGAAATTAGTATTAAAGATAAACATTGATGCTGACATTAGGACACACAGTGTAATATTTTAGATAATGATTTTTAAAATTCGAATTGATGTTTGATTCAATATAATCTTAAACTGATAGCTCAAAGGGATAGCCTACCTAACATTAAACTGTCATGATTCAGAGACAGCAGAAATTAAAATCACCTCTTTACTGCTATTTTCTGTGTATTTCTTCCTTCTCTTGAATTTCTTTTTAATTTATGTGAAAGTATCATATAACAGATTTTTTGGTATAACAAATAAATATAAAAATAACTTTCTATGATAATGCCTCTACCAACAATGTCGTTTTCCCTGAGAAACAGATAAAAATAAATATGTGCAGACACATATACACAAAAACACACCATTGTGATGTACACTGAGGTGATGTGTTTCTCTAACTATTACCAGTCGCTAGTCAAGAGAAGGAAAATGTGATAAGCATAACGGAGTAAGCTGTGCAACATGTAACAGGCACTCACAATAACTGCGCCACTAATAAATACCATGCTCCCACAGATAGAAGCACATTAAAAGTCCTTAAAAGAGGGCGGAGCCTGGAGGAGAACGATGTAGGATGTGCAGGCTAACAGCTCCGTGCAGACAAAGTGTGTAAATGACCTAAAAACTGAACTAGTTATACACAGAACAGATTATCTGAAGGGACATTATGCTCTGAGCCCCATACGCAGAATTTCGCGGCTCAGGCTACGACCAGGAGACACTTAATAGAGCTTTACACCTTCGGTGTAGACTTGGGCTGAACACGCAGCCGCCATCTTATTAAGCCACGAGGGAGGCCTGACTACATGGTCTGGGAGCTGCGGCATGTGGACACCCTCCTGAGCCATCGCTAAGGCCGGAACATCAATAGTGGCCTGTGTGAGTACTTTGTGAGGAGTGGGGAGACAGGGAGTGGACCGCAGCAGCATTTAAAAGTTAATGGTCTAACCAAAGGGTCCGCTCTGGTCTCCCTGCTACCGCATCTGGCACGCTACAGGCAAGAGAGGAGATGCAGGACCTGGCTTCTTGCTCTAATACCCTGCTAGGGACTCATGTAAACTTCATGGCTCAGGGGAACCTTTAAGAGACTTATGCTCTATAAGAACCGGAGTAAGGGATAATAATACTGAGGAGAGGGGGAGGGAGGAGAATGGAGTCGGTAGTGTAATGGAGGAGCTCTGTGCAAAGCTATAATCATATGAGACTATAGAGCCTGCATACCCATTGGACTCTTACACAAATGGGTCCAAACGATGGTCTGAATCTCAGAGTGTCTGAAGCAAGTGGAGGTTCTGTTGTTTTCTTGTGTAACCCAGACAAGAAAGGTACCTCACAGATTAGAAGAGTGGGCCCTCACCTCTTATGATCATTTTAGGGGTAAGACAGAACTGTGGCGACAAAGCGCTGATCATGTCAGTGACGATGAACAACCCTCTGAGGATAATGGCCTCAATCTCTGTACATCTGTGATTTTCTACTCACCCATGGAACCGGTAGGAGATTGCGACCCTTTGTTGCTGCCCCAATGCCGTTCAACCTTCCAATCGTGCAGGCTAACAGCTCCGTGCAGACAAAGTGTGTAAATGACCTAAAAACTGAACTAGTTATACACAGAACAGATTATCTGAAGGGACATTATGCTCTGAGCCCCATACGCAGAATTTCGCGGCTCAGGCTACGACCAGGAGACACTTAATAGAGCTTTACACCTTCGGTGTAGACTTGGGCTGAACACGCAGCCGCCATCTTATTAAGCCACGAGGGAGGCCTGACTACATGGTCTGGGAGCTGCGGCATGTGGACACCCTCCTGAGCCATCGCTAAGGCCGGAACATCAATAGTGGCCTGTGTGAGTACTTTGTGAGGAGTGGGGAGACAGGGAGTGGACCGCAGCAGCATTTAAAAGTTAACGGTCTAACCAAAGGGTCCGCTCTGGTCTCCCTGCTACCGCATCTGGCACGCTACAGGCAAGAGAGGAGATGCAGGACCTGGCTTCTTGCTCTAATACCCTGCTAGGGACTCATGTAAACTTCATGGCTCAGGGGAACCTTTAAGAGACTTATGCTCTATAAGAACCTAAGAACCGGAGTAAGGGATAATAATACTGAGGAGAGGGGGAGGGAGGAGAATGGAGTCGGTAGTGTAATGGAGGAGCTCTGTGCAAAGCTATAATCATATGAGACTATAGAGCCTGCATACCCATTGGACTCTTACACAAATGGGTCCAAACGATGATCTGAATCTCAGAGTGTCTGAAGCAAGTGGAGGTTCTGTTGTTTTCTTGTGTAACCCAGACAAGAAAGGTACCTCACGGATTAGAAGAGTGGGCCCTCACCTCTTATGATCATTTTAGGGGTAAGACAGAACTGTGGTGACAAAGCGCTGATCATGTCAGTGACGATGAACAACCCTCTGAGGATAATGGCCTCAATCTCTGTACATCTGTGATTTTCTACTCACCCATGGAACCGGTAGGAGATTGCGACCCTTTGTTGCTGCCCCAATGCCGTTCAACCTTCCAATCATTATCTGTGCTGAGCCAGTTATATATAAATCTCTCTCCCTTGTAGATCCTAGTGAGCATCTATACCCAGCACTTAAGACTCATCTGGCCATCGGCTTTAAACGGACGATTACATTCCCAACCACCCAGAGAACCCTGCTATGTGGATCTATCGAATTTAAGATGGGACCCTGG
Organism: Bombina bombina; assembly: GCF_027579735.1. Lineage (NCBI taxonomy): Eukaryota > Metazoa > Chordata > Amphibia > Anura > Bombinatoridae > Bombina > Bombina bombina. The sequence goes on from NC_069504.1 coordinate 660,874,169, forward strand.
AGGTTTACTTATAGTGAACATGTTGGGGAACTGGTGGCTTCCCCTAGACACAGGTCTGGGATAATCAATGTACAGTGCATGGCTACACACTCTGACTTTTTCCAAATGTAGAGTTTTTAGGTGAATTGGGTAAACCCTGTCTACATAGGGCAGAATGCATAGATACCTATCTTCACTGTGATTTAAATATAAGTATTCCTATTCCTAAGTTTAATGCTAACTATACCTTCACGGGTTAGAGTTTTCCAATGTCAGATGTACACTACATGGTACGTACCAATGCATCTGTAGTTTGTGATTCCTTATCTCTCCAGCAATACGTCATATGTGGAAAATACCTAGCATGTACGCATACTTATTGATTACGATACGATAATGCCATGGAGCATTGTTATTATTCCCTCTCTGGGCAATATATTTATGGAGGTACTATGTGTGCTAGGTATTTTAATTTTCTTGACATGGAGTGGGTTAAATGAAAGTATGTTGAGATGGGAGATATGACCAGTTCTACATTTACCTACTCCTACACTGTATGCTATATGGAAATTTATAACTGACTCTAGAAACTATCATGTGTGCTAGGTAACATGTGTGCTAAGTATCATGTGTGCTAGGTACAATGTGTGCTAGGTTCAACGTGTGCTAGGTACTGCGTGTGCTAGGCAAGGCGGGTGCTGGGTACGGCGTGTGCTAGGTATAGCGTGAACTGGGTACAGTGGGTGCTAGGTATCATGTGTGCTAGGTATAATGTGTGCTAGGTATAATGTGTGCTAGTCACAGCGTGTGCTTGATACAGCGTGTGCTAGGTACAATGTGTGCTAGGTTCAATGTGTGCTAGGTACCGCGTGTGCTCGGCAAGGTGGGTGCTGGGTACGGCGTGTGCTAGGAATACCGTGAGCTAGGTATCGTGTGCTAGGTATCATGTGTGCTAGGTATTATGTGTGCCAGGTACAATGTTTGCCAGGTTCAACGTGTGCTAGGTATCGCGTGTGCTAGGCAAGATGAGTGCTGGGTACGGCGTGTGCTGGGTATAGCGTGAGCTGGGTACAGTGGGTGCTAGGTACCATGTGTGCTAGGTACCATGTGTGCTAGGTACAATGTGTTCTAGGTATAATGTGTGCTAGGCACAGCGTGTGCTAGGTACAGTGTGTGCTAGGTACAATGAGTGTTAGGTTCAGCGTGTGTTAGGCATATGTGCCGGGTACAGTGTGTGCTAGGTACAGTGTGTGCTAGGTACAGTGTGTGCTAGGTACAGTTTGTGCTAGGTACAGTGGGTGCTAGGTACAATCTACCTACAAAGTGTTAGGTACAATGAGTGTTAAGTACAGTGTGTGCTAGGTATAATGTGTGCTGGGCACTGCATGTGCTGGGTACGGCGTGTGCCAAGTACAATGAGTGTTAAGTACAGCGTGTGTTAGGTATAATGTGTGCTGGGTACGGTGTGTGCTAGGTGCAATGAGTACTAGGTACAATGAGAGCTAGGTGCAATGAGTGCTAGGTGTAATGAGTGCTGGGTTTAGTGTGTGCTGGGTTTAGTGTGTGCTAGGCACAATGAGTGCTAGGTACAGTGGGTGCTAAGTACAGTGTGTACTAGGTACAATGTGCATCTCATTTGTCTCTGGAATTTTTTGTTACCTGCATCACAAGATGTTGACAGAACCTGCTCCTCAATCTATATGGACAAATCCATTAATACATATTACTGCAACTTATCCTGACTTGATCTTTGGAGCATTAAATTTAATTTATAAGTACCACCTCCCCCCACCTCCCATATTCAGAGCCCACACCAGGGTTCAATCTTGGTGAATTATTTTCACCACAAATTCATGCAATTTACTTATGATGTATCAATGTTTTGACAGCTATTGCAACCGGACCTGCGTGTCCGATCCTTTTGTTTGTGTATGTTTGAACAGGGGTCCTGCGTATCCCCAAGTGTTACCTTTCATTCTAAAACCGAATAAAAATTAATTTAAAAGAAAAAAAATAAAATATTAATTCACACTTGAAAGAAAGAAAAAAAAAAGTCCTTGAAAACTGACTGTACAGGAATAAAATGTGAGACTGAAAATCACCATGAAACTCAGTTACCACACATCAAAAAGTCTGGGCTATCTGTAGAAATGCCCGGCACTGGTAGCGGCAAAATCCCTGTCCCTGGCAGAAAGCCAGATGTCTGCTCAGCTGCAATATATCCCAAATTAACAGATAAATATATATATATATATACACACAAAATACAAATCCCTTCTGAAGGTAGCAGGTCCCACTAGGCCCCTGAATATCCCAGTATTTCTTCCATAAAATGTATGACCTGTGAAATATATATATAAAAGGACTTACCCTCCAGGGTCTTCTGCTGTGGAGCAGTCACAGCAGCTCCAGTTCTGTTAGCCTCATCCGGGACCTGAAGATACAAGAAAAACAGAGTAACCAACCCTGGTTTTCTATATTGGGGTTAGCATAAATGTTGGAGTTAAAGTAAAATCTACCTCACCGACCTCCAACAGCTAAAAGCCACCATTACTCTTACTAAAGAGGATTACATGGACACAGCATTCCCCCAATCCTTGCTTGCAGGGAAAAGTACCCATTAAAGGATTAAATACTTGATTTTTTCAGACACCATCTTTGCACCCCTCCCAGGGTGCAAACAAGGCAAAGAATAACTAGGGGTTTAAGGGAAGTGGGAGTGATACTTAACAGCTTTGCTGGGGTGTTCTTTGCCTCTCCCTAGTGGCCAGGAGTTGAATTTCCACTAGTAATTGGAATGAATTTGTGGATTCTCCATGCCATTGGAAAGGAAATGTGTTTTTAATGCACACCATTTTTTTTGTTTTTGTTTATTATGAAACAAAAGCTATGCAACTGTTGCTGGTAAGTGGATCAACAACATTTTCTACTTTGGGCCAGCAGTTCTGTGGAGCTCTGAAGTGTTAAAGGGACAGTCAAGTCCAAAAAAATACTTTCATGTTTCAAATATGGCATGTCATTTTAAACAACTTTCCAATTTACTTTTATCACCAATTTTGCTTTGTTCTCTTGGTATTCTTATCACTATGTCTCTATTATTGCTCATCAAGCAATAAACATTCTTCCTTAGTAAGGTTGGAATTCCTGTAACTATTTCTAGTGCGGGACTGTAGGGATAATAGATCTTGTTCTACTCTTTTGTTATAAGTTTAAAAAAAAAAAAACCCAGATGGTTTAGCAAAACCACTTCTCTTATCTGTGTGATCATTATCACTCTCCCACAAAAGGCTCTTCAAAGTGAGAGTATCACAAGCCTCAACAAAAAGTAAATCTCTTACATTGGGTGAATTGTCTGCGGAAGGTGATATTGTGAATTAGTCTATTCACATCTCACATAGGGCGCGATTACATATACGGCGCAGGTTTCGGCGCAAGCGTGGGAACCCACGCTGCCCGTAATTTCACCTTGCACATCGGGGTATTACATATACTGCGCCATTAGATGCTAAACTGGCGTAAGTAGGACAAACTGGCGATCTTCTGAAATGAGCGCAAATACACATTTTAGTCGTCGCAAGTAACTTATGACAGTATTTTGTCCACGGAAAGTGTCAATAAAGAGTAGTTTTATGCAAATTAGGCTAACACTTGTAAAAATGGACAGATTTTAAATAAAAATGCGACACTTAATTACGCTATTCAAAATTCATATATAAACCCATGCGCAACCGCCATTTTCTTCAGTGTGTTTGGATTGTTTGTTGAGCTACAACACACTACACTGGAGTGGAGGATTAGTCAGAGTAGAGAGAGAGGCGCAAACAGAGGAGTTAGTTAGGTCGCATTGTTGTTTGATTAAAGGGACACTGAACCCAAATTTTTTCTTTTGTGGTTCAGATAGACCATGCAATTTTAAGCAACTTTCTAATTTACTCCTATTATCAATTCTTCTTCATTCTCTTGCTATCTTTATTTAAAAAGCAGGAATGCGATGCATAGGAGCCGGCCAATTTTTGGTTGAGAACCTGGGTTATGCTTGCTTATTGGTGGGTAAATGTAAGCCTCCAATAAACAAGTGCTATCCATGGTGCTGAACCTAAAATGGGCTGGCTGCTAAATTTACATTCCTGCTTTTAAAATAAAGATAGCAAGAGAACAAAGAAAAATTGATAATAGGAGTAAATTAGAAAGTTGCTTAAAATGTCATGCTCTATCTGAATCATGAAAGAAAACATTTGGGTTCAGTATCCCTTTAAGCTTGTACACTTACACATATTTTTACATATTGCAAACATATTTTGCATACATACATATACAGATACACCACACTTATTTTTCTAACACCTCACACATTTTAATTGATTTTTACAGTGTGATAGGCTGAGTGTTTGGTTGTGATTGAGTGTGATTGAACTGGGAGTGAGTGTGAGTGTGATTTAGTGTGAGGATGGCAGGGAGAGGTAGGGAGGAGGGGAGAGGAGTGGCAGGGAGAGGAGTATTGGAGAGGACAGGAGGAGCAGTGGGCCCCCCGTCAGGGAGTAAGTGGAGTGGGGAAAGGGAGAGCTAGAAGGGATGATGGGAGGGGAGATGCCTGAGAGCCCCAGAGAGCAGGCACATCTAGGAGAGGGACAGAGGTAATACCAAATCGCGTATAATCCGGCGGAGGATTTTGCGGGCAACGCTGCATATGTAATGGGGCCCATAGTGTTACATATGTTAAAGTTATTTGGTACAAAGTTCAAGCCGTAACTCAAGACTTTAGTCTGTGTTTGAGACAAAGTTGTCCCTGAAAGATTGATTATGTTACAGGTTTGTACTTCATTTGGGTTTTGTTGCATCTGAGTGGGCATCGCCCTTGTGTATCTATGTGTGGCCATCCTCCAAAAGGTTTTAACTGGGTAATCAGAAAAACCTTTACAATTTGTTGTCTATAAAAATCTAATGTCACCTGTGCATTACGAACCTGAGCCCTGGATGTGTAGCCACTATTTATTTTCCATTTCCACATTTTAACATAATACATTTTTATCCATGTAATATATTTGCTATATTTTCAATAATTTATTCTGATAGGTTACCCTATTGTTATGCTTTATTATTAATAAATATTGTTATATGTTTATACATTTTTAATTTAATATTTTCATACTGTCTCACTTTAGCCTTGTTTTGACACTCCCTCATCTTTTATTAATGATCTTGCTGACCTTTTGGAGTCTAAACATCTGAACTGTGATTTGAATACCCCAAATGTGCACTGAGTCACGGCTTGGCACCTCTGATTGACTATGTTTTAGACTATCACTGCTGTATTAGGATTGTGGGTGAAGGGCATGTGCAGCCAAGCCCTGCACCCATATCCTGCTTCACTTAGGGGAGAGGACAAACAGTGTGAGTTCATATCAGAGACAGGGGCTGATTTTTGGGCCGGAGCAGACAGTCCCTGACTGCAACCTGGATGCAAGGGTCCAATGTTGGGTGATTCCTGTGTGAGCATTAGACTATGTGCATGTTAGCTTTTCATGAGAGGGTGTTGGTCAGCTTGCATGCAGTTTAGTATGCAGGGGATGGCTGAAGGTGTCAGATGAGGTTGTGATGAAGCAAAGTGGTTGAGGGCATGAGTGCAAGTAGTGAGGGGCTGGATGTTGAGCAGGCATGTATATGTTGACTTACCCAACAACCATCCATCAGGGAATTTGCAACTCTCAAAACTGTCAGAGAGGGTCAAGTTGCATATGATATTGATGAATCGTGAGTGCTTTCAGGTAATAAAGTACTGACACTCTGTATGCGCATGGAATGGTCACAAACAACTTGCACATTGATGAAGTGAAATTGCTTGCAATTCCTGTATATGATCTCTTGATCTTAGGGTGGCCTGAGTGCCACATGGGTGCAACCTATTGCACCCAGGACTATTGTCAATCCTCCCTGTATGTAGAATCCCCTCTTGACTGTATGCCAGTCCTCATGAGTTGAAGGAAAATAAATAATACATCAAGCCCTTAAGCAAAAACCCCTGACTTATTATTGTATGGGCCCTGTTCCTACCTCTTTGGTATACAGAGGTTTGCATTCTCTCCTGCTTTTCAGCATGGCCAGCAGCTCTCACCAAATGGTATAGCCTTCTATGCACTCTCTCATGGCCACTTCACCCCCATGCACTCTTTCCTTTCCTAATATGCAGCTTTCACCATCTGTCCAGATGGATCCCGCCCCCAAACCCATTTAAATAAGAAATAAAAATATATAGTATACAACCTGAATCCATTGTCGTATAACGAGAGTCCCCTTGTTCAATTTAGATGCAGGCAATCAGTCAGTATGCAGATCAGAGTCTGCATGATCTGTTGTGGTACCTATCCTGGGCACCCAGGTGACTTTCAATATCTGGGCCTAATATCCCCTCTGAAGACGGTTGTGGTCTTTTCTCTGATGGATGAAAGCATAATCTATATTCTGTGAAGTCTTAGAGGGATATAAGTAATGTACTATTTATTGTTGTTGAGGGGTTGCAGGGCTTGCTTGTAGGCTAACCAAGCCACGTGGTAGGATAATGGTGGAAAAGACACTTGTGTGGAGGAAGATGGTACTGTAGTAACTTAGTCCTCAACTGCTAGCTGTACAGGGTATTCTAGTGCCCTATGAGACCTGGATGTGCTGCAGGCTTATAGCTGACTGGGCAGTTTTTCCCAGAAGTATGAGTGTTTGCCCCTGTGGTTTAGTGTGTTGAGTGTCCCTGGCACTTCAGATTATAGCCTCAATGACTCAATGACTTTATTATGTTTTCCTTCCTTCTTTGTATTTATTATCCTTTTTCCCCTCACTACTGTGTTTGATCAATTTGGATCTAGTAGAGATTTGTGGGGGTGTAGTGAGCAGTGTCCCCGTGTATGATGGAGGGTGCTTTTGCAGAGAGGTTTGCTTTCAAGCCCTGAGTTAGTTCCCTCCGGTGCTAATGCCAAGGGTGGGTTTATGGCTGGGTGTGTGCGGCTGTGCTTTTAACTTTTCCCTCTCAAATCCAGCTAGCAGACTTGCCTGTTCTCCACTGGATGCAGGGCTCTGGTTATTGTAGGCCTCTCCTCCGTCTGGTTTGTACCTGCTTCAAAAGGCTTTCATTCACTAGCGGATCACTCCGATACAACAGGGTTTCCTACGCAGCTTGTGTGGCTGCCGGGACAGGCCTGTTAGGGCTGTTAACATACAGCCTGTTTGTGACCGGACCGGTTCTTGATGAAATTTCGGCGGATCTCTCCCAGCTCCTATCAGCCCAAGACTGCAGGTGCTTAGGGTACAAGGAGACTCTCTTAAGTAGTTTTTAACATGTGTGGCCGGTTATATCTTTGGACTTGGGCGGCGTGGGCTTAGGCGCTATCTTCTCATGTGGCCATTCCGCTGATCGGCCAAGCTCTGCCTCCTCCTTTTATATTCTTTTAAAGGAATTAATATATATTATTATTATTATTATCAGGTATTTGTAGCGTGCCAACAGGTTCCGCAGCGCTATGAACATAGGTGGTATATAAAAACAATTACAGGTATCAAAAGGGGAGAGATGGTCCTGCCGAGAGTTGCACTGTTGTAGTTGGCTCTTATGAAGATGAGCTACAAACAGCTGGGCTCATAGGCTTATGGGGTTTTAGGGGATAGCAGTGGAGATAGGAAGGTTAGTGTAGGTTGTAAGTGTCCCTGAATAGTAGAGTCTTCAGGGAGCACTTGAAGCTTCTAAAACTAGGGGAGATTCTTGTGGAACGAGGCAGAGAGTTCCATAAGTTGGGAGCCAATCTGGAGAAATTTTGAAGACGGGAATGTGAGGAGGTAACAAGAGAGGAGGAGAGTAGGAGATTGTGAGTGGAGTGAAGGGGACGGGAAGGAGAGTATCTGGAGACAAGGTCTGAGATGTAGGGGGGAGTAGTGCAATTGAGGGATTTGTGTGTCAGAGTGAGAATTTTGTGTTTAATCCTAGAGGCAAGAGGAAACCAGTAAAGGGATTGGCAGAGAGTTGCAGCAGATGAAGAGCGACATGCAAGGAAGATGAGCCTGGCAGAGGCATTCGTTATGGATTGTAAAGGAGCTAGGGAGACCAGAGAGGATAGAGTTGCAGTAGTCGAGGCGGGAAAGGATGAGACAGTTTAATCCACTGTCTCATCCTTTCCCGCCTCGACTACTGCAACTCTATCCTCTCTGGTCTCCCTAGCTGCAGCCTAGCTCCTTTAGGATTAAACTCTTTGTTGTGTCTTGTGTAAGAAAATGTCTAATTTTAGCAATGCTTTTAAGGTGGAAGCGGCAGGCTTTAGCCAAGGACTGAATGTGAGGAGTAAAAGAAATATCTGAGTCCAGCATGACCCCAAGACATTGGGCATGTGAGGTTGGAGTAATGATGGAGTTATCAACAGTTATAGAGACATGGGAGGTGGAAATTTTGGAAGAAGGGGGGAAAATAAGGAGCTCAGTTTTGGAGAGATTTAGCTTGAGGTAGTGAGAGGACATCTAAGATGAGATATGAGAGAGATAGTTAGTGACACGGGTTAGCAAGGAAGGAGGTAGTTCTGGTGCAGAGAGGTAGATTTGGGTATCGTCAGCATACAGATGATAATGAAACCCGTGGGACTTTATTAAGGAACCTAGTGAGGACATGTAGATTGAGAAGAGAAGGGGACAGAGGACAGAGCCTTGCGGTACCCCAACAGAAAGAGGTAGCAGGGCAGAGGATGCCCCAGAGAAGGCTAAACTAAAGGTACGGTTAGACAGATAGGAAGAGAACCAAGAGAGAGCTGTGTCACAGATGCCGAAGAATTGGAGGGTATGGAGCAAAAGAGGGTGGCCGACAGTATCAAAGGCTGCAGACAGATCAAGGAGGATAAGTAGAGAGAAGTGGCCTTTTGGTTTTGCTGTAAGTAGGTCGTTGGTAACCTTAACAATTGTTGTCTCTGTTGAGTGAAGGGGGTGAAATCCAGATTGCAGTGGGTCAAGGAGGGAGTTTAGTGTAAGGAAATGGGATAGATGTGCATATACTAGCTTTTCAAGAAGCTTTGAGGCAAGAAGTAGTAGGGAAATAGTGCAGTAGTTGGATGGGGAGGTTGGACCGAGAGGTTTTTTGAGGATAGGTGTGCCTAATGCATGTTTAAGAGATGTGGGAACTATACCAGTGCTGAGGGAGAGGTTGAAGATGTGTGTGAGTATAGGGGTAAGGGTAGAAGAGAGGGAGGGGAGTAGTTGTCAGGGGATGGGTCAAGGGGGCAGGTAGTGAGGTGAGAGGATAGTATAATGGCAGAAACTTCATCCTCTGTAACAGGGGCAAAAGAGCTAAATTTATGGCTATGTGGGTTTTGGATGATTGTGAGCTTTTGAGGGGGAGGGAGACCAGTAGTATGTTGAGAGACGATTTCATTTCTGATGCAGTTGATTTTGTTGTTGAAGTAGCTGGCAAAATCATGGGCTGAGAGAAAAGTTGTGGTGGGAGGTGGGGGTGGGCGGAGAAGAGAATTGAATGTGGAGAACAGACGTTTTGGGTTTGAAGAAAGAGTAGAGATAAGAGTGGAGAAGTAGTGTTGCTTATATAGATTAAGGGCAGAATAGTAAGAGTTCAAGATGAACTTATAGTGAAGAAAGTCAGCAGAACTCCGAGATTTCCTCCAGTGTCGCTCAGCAGTACGGGAACATCTGCGTAGGTACCGTGTCAGAGGAGTATGCCAGTGCTAAGGATGAGTGTTTGTTTTCCGAGTTATTTATGGTAGGTGGGGCCAGGTTATCAAGAAGTGATGTAAGGGTGGAGTTATAGTGGCATATGGATTCATCAGGACAAGAAAAGGAGGGGATGGAAGAGAAAAGAGGTTCGAGAGAGCTATCGAGCTGTTTCTGATCTAATGACTTGATTCTTCTGTGAAGTTTAGTGTGAGGGGTAGAAGGAGGGAGAGTTGTAGGGAGGGAGGTGATGGTACAAGTGAGGAGGTGGTGGTCAGATAGAGGAAAAGTTGAGTGAGTGGGAGAGTCAGTCCATTGTGACAGGCCGAAAGAGGAAGTGAGTTGCAGAAGTTGTTTTGCAGAGGAGGCAGTGGAATTATCAATAGGGAGGTTGAAGTCACCGAGAATGAGGGCAGGGGTATTCGAGGAAAGGAAGTAAGGTAGCCAGGCGGCAAAGTGATCTAGAAAAAATAGTTGCGGAGCCAGGGGGGCGGTATATGACTGCAACGCGTATAGAAAGGGGAGAGAATACGTGAATAATGTATGTTTCGAATGAAGAAATTGTGAGGGAAGAGAAGGGCTGTATTTGTTGAAAGGTGCAACGAGAGGAAAGTAAAATACCAATACCACCTCCTTGTCTATTGTATATATATATATATATATATATATATATATATATATATATATATATATATATATATATATATTGAATTTGATTGTAGGGGCAGGGAGAGGGTGTAGTCCTGTGTTATAATCTATACACAAATAGTTAAAATTATTTGCCTTATTCAAAGGATTATTGGTGGAGACCCTCAAAATAACTTTTAACCTTTAAAAAAGAGAGATAAATGAAAGAGGTATGATTAAACCTCTTTCTTAAAGTAAGGGAAATCAGCACTCTTTTAGCATTAAACCATAAGTTCTTTTATTGTTCATATAAATGCATCTCACAGACACAAGTGAATTCTCAAGTAAATTAGAAACAAGATATCTATACATAAGTACATATTGTCAATCCTGTGTGTTTTAACAAAACATAGCAGTTATATTCAAAATGTATTGAGCCAATTCCACAGCTCCCTTAAATACTTGCTCATTAATCAGAGCTGTTTAACACACTCTGACATGTTGCCTCCAACCATGGCGTTGAATCAGACACTGATTCCCCCGTGGGGGAAGCCGTGATTGGAGGATGACCTATCCATCACTTCTAACGTCAGAAATGGTTTGCGACGACCGGAGGAAGTTTAAAAGGTAAGTATTTTTTCACAAGAGGAGGGAAATGTAAATTTTGATGAATTAAAGTGCCCCTGTTTTTAATCAAATTTTTAAAAACCGGGCACTTTAGCATCAAAATTTACATTCACTTTAAGAGCAGTTGTGTACTGGGGTCACTGTTTGTACTTTCTAAGCCTGCAAGCAAAGTTTGTAACAGCCCATTGGAAGCAACATGTCAGAGTGTGTTAAACAGCTCTGATTAATGAGAAAGCATTTAAGGGAGCTGTGGAATTGGCTCAATACAGTTTGAATATAACTGCTATGTTTTGTTAAAACACACACAGCTAGATCACGAGTTTGGCATTAGGGTAAAAAAGCAGCGTTAAGGGGTCCTAACGCTGCTTTTTAACGCCTGCTGGTATTACGAGTTTCCCTAACGCCATAAAAATATCCATCTCTGCAGAAATCATTTACGTCAACCCAGACCCAGTAGTTAACATATACCGCGGAAAAAAACATCCACGAATCACAAAAAAAACATTGCACAAGCTACACTTACACTCATACAAACACTACACTATATTTATTTTTAAGATGTTATATTTTCTTGTCAAAATAGAACGGATCAAAGTTACAAGATCTTGGGTGTTTGAAAAAAAAGCCACAGAAAACCATTCTCCATTGACTTACATAGACAGACGGGAACAGACACTCATATAGCTACATCTAACTACTAATATTATCACATACATACACTAATCGATACATACAAACAATATACAGCACATTACATAAACAAATCAGATTTTTATTAGGAAATAAACACGATTTAGCTACTTTTTCACACAAGACCATGACGTCACTCACTTTACGCTCAAAACAAGTCTTGGATTTTATTTCTACACACATTTGTCTCCTCCATTGACTACTATGGGGAAGACGTGCTCGTGCACGCGACAGGCAGATTTATCTAACGCACGGAAAAAGCGTAGCCAAGAAAACTTGTAATACCAGCGTTAGAATTGTGAAACTAACTCATGCTTTCTTGCGTTAGTCCCGCTATGACAAATAGATCAAGAAATGGCTAGTTCTCTATGGAGTTATGGCTTTTACTTCTGTGAAATTCACTACAACATCAAATTGTTTTATACATTTACATTACATCAACTACAAATCACCATCAACAATACGAAAACATAATTTATGCTTACCTGATAAATTTATTTCTCTTGTAGTGTATCCAGTCCACGGATCATCCATTACTTGTGGGATATTCTCCTTCCCAACAGGAAGTTGCAAGAGGATCACCCACAGCAGAGCTGATATATAGCTCCTCCCCTCACTGCCATATGCAGTCATTCGACCGAAACAAGACGAGAAAGGAGAAACCATAGGGTGCAATGGTGACTGTAGTTTAATTAAAATTTAGACCTGCCTTAAAAGGACAGGGCGGGCCGTGGACTGGATACACTACAAGAGAAATAAATTTATCAGGTAAGCATAAATTATGCTTTCTCTTGTCAAGTGTATCCAGTCCACGGATCATCCATTACTTGTGGGATACCAATACCAAAGCTAAAGTACACGGATGATGGGAGGGACAATGCAGGAACTTAAACGGAAGGAACCACTGCCTGTAGAACCTTTCTCCCAAAAACAGCCTCCGAAGAAGCAAAAGTGTCAAATTTGTAAAATTTTGAAAAGGTGTGAAGCGAAGACCAAGTCGCAGCCTTGCAAATCTGTTCAACAGAGGCCTCATTTTTAAAGGCCCAGGTGGAAGCCACAGCTCTGGTAGAATGAGCTGTAATCCTTTCAGGGGGCTGCTGTCCAGCAGTCTCATAGGCTAAGCGTATTATGCTCCGAAGCCAAAAGGAGAGAAAGGTTGTCAAAGCTTTTTGACCTCTCCTCTGTCCAGAGTAAACGACAAACAGGGCAGATGTTTGACGAAAATCTTTAGTAGCCTATAAGTAAAACTTCAAGGCACGGACTACGTCCAGATTATGCAAAAGACGTTCCTTCTTTGAAGAAGGATTAGGACACAATGATGGAACAACAATCTCTTGATTGATATTCCTGTTAGAAACCACCTTAGGTAAAAACCCAGGTTTGGTACGCAGAACTACCTTGTCTGAATGAAAAATCAGACAAGGAGAATCAGAATGTAAGGCAGATAACTCAGAGACTCTTCGAGCCGAGGAAATAGCCATCAAAAACAGAACTTTCCAAGATAAAAGTTTAATATCAATGGAATGAAGGGGTTCAAACGGAACTCCCTGAAGAACTTTAAGAACCAAGTTTAAGCTCCACGGGGGAGCAACAGTTTTAAACACAGGCTTAATCCTAACCAAAGCCTGACAAAACGCCTGGACGTCTGGAACTTCTGCCAGACACTTGTGCAAAAGAATAGACAGAGCAGAGATCTGTCCTTTTAAAGAACTAGCTGATAAGCCTTTGTCCAAACCCTCTTGGAGAAAGGACAATATCCTAGGAATCCTAACCTTACTCCATGAGTAACTCTTTGATTCACACCAATAAAGATATTTACGCTATATCTTATGGTAGATTTTCCTGGTGACAGGCTTCCGAGCCTGTATTAAGGTATCCATGACTGACTCGGAGAAGCCACGCCTTGATAGAATCAAGCGTTCAATCTCCATGCAGTCAGTCTCAGAGAAATTAGATTTGGATGATTGAAAGGACCTTGTATTAGAAGGTCCTGCCTCAGAGGCAGAGTCCATGGTGGAAGAGATGACATGTCCACTAGGTCTGCATACCAGGTCCTGCGTGGCCACGCAGGCGCTATCAGAATCACCGATGCTCTCTCCTGTTTGATTTTGGCAATCAGTCGAGGGAGCAGAGGAAACGGTGGAAACACATAGGCCAGGTTGAAGAACCAAGGAGCTGCTAGAGCATCTATCAGCGTTGCTCCCAGGTCCCTGGACCCGTAACAAGGAAGCTTGGCGTTCTGGCGAGACGCCATGAGATCCAGTTCTGGTTTGCCCCAACGATGGACCAGTTGAGCAAACACCTCCGGATGGAGTTCCCACTCCCCCGGATGAAAAGTCTGACGACTTAGAAAATCCGCCTCCCAGTTCTCTACGCCTGGGATGTGGATCGCTGACAGGTGGCAAGAGTGAGACTCTGCCCAGCGAATTATCTTTGAGACTTCTAACATCGCTAGGGAACTCCTGGTTCCCCCTTGATGGTTGATGTAAGCCACAGTTGTGATGTTGTCCGACTGAAATCTGATGAACCTCAGTGTTGCTAACTGAGGCCAAGCTAGAAGAGTATTGAATATTGCTCTTAACTCCAGAATATTTATTGGGAGGAGTTTCTCCTCCTGAGTCCACGATCCCTGAGCCTTCAGGGAGTTCCAGACTGCGCCCCAACCTAGAAGGCTGGCATCTGTTGTTACAATCGTCCAATCTGGCCTGCGAAAGGTCATACCCTTGGACAGATGGACCCGAGAAAGCCACCAGAGAAGAGAATCTCTGGTCTCTTGATCCAGATTTAGTAGAGGGGACAAATCTGAGTAATCCCCATTCCACTGACTTAGCATGCATAATTGCAGCGGTCTGAGATGCAGGCGCGCAAATGGCACTATGTCCATTGCCGCTACCATTAAGCCGATTACTTCCAAGCACTGAGCCACTGACGGGCGTGGAATGGAATGAAGGACACGGCAAGCATTTAGAAGTTTTGATAACCTGGACTCCGTCAGGTAAATTTTCATCCCTACAGAATCTATAAGAGTCCCTAGGAAGGAGACTCTTGTGAGTGGTGATAGAGAACTCTTTTCCACGTTCACTTTCCACCCATGCGACCTCAGAAATGCCAAAACTATCTCTGTATGAGACTTGGCAATTTGAAAGCTTGACGCCTGTATCAGGATGTCGTCTAGATACGGAGCCACCGCTATGCCTCGCGGTCTTAGAACCGCCAGAAGTGAGCCCAGAACCTGTGTAAAAATTCTCGGGGCAGTGGCCAACCCGAAGGGAAGAGCTACAAATTGGTAATGCCTGTCTAGAAAGGCAAACCTTAAGAACCGATGATGATCTTTGTGAATCGGTATGTGAAGGTAGGCATCCTTTAAGTCCACTGTGGTCATGTACTGACCCGCTTGGATCATGGGTAGGATGGTCCGAATAGTTTCCATTTTGAATGATGGAACTCTGAGGAATTTGTTTAAGATCTTTAGATCCAAGATTGGTCTGAAGGTTCCCTCTTTCTTGGGAACCACAAACAGATTTGAATAAAATCCCTGTCCTTGTTCCGTCCGCGGAACTGGATGGATCACTCCCATTACTAGGAGGTCTTGCACACAGCTTAGGAATGCCTCTTTCTTTATCTGGTTTGCTGAAAGATGAAATCTCCCTTGTGGAGGAGAAGCTTTGAAGTCCAGAAGATATCCCTGAGATATGATCTCCAACGCCCAGGGATCCTGAACATCTCTTGCCCACGCCTGGGCGAAGAGAGAAAGTCTGCCCCCCACTAGATCCATTTCCGGATAGGGGGCCGTTCCTTCATGCTGTCTTGGGGGCAGCAGCAGGCTTTCTGGCCTGCTTGCCCTTGTTCCAGGACTGGTTAGGTTTCCAGGCCTGTCTGGAATGAGCAACAGTTCCCTCTTGTTTTGAAGCGGAGGAAGTTGATGCTGCTCCTGCCTTGAAATTTCGAAAGGCACGAAAATTAGACTGTTTGGCCTTTGATTTGGCCCTGTCCTGGGGAAGGGTATGACCCTTGCCTCCAGTAATGTCAGCAATAATTTCCTTCAAGCCAGGCCCGAATAAGGTCTGCCCCTTGAAAGGAATGTTGAGTAATTTAGACTTTGAAGTCACGTCAGCTGACCAGGATTTAAGCCATAGCGCCCTACATGCCTGGATGGCGAATCTGGAATTCTTAGCCGTTAGTTTAGTCAAATGAACAATGGCATCAGAAACAAATGAGTTAGCTAGCTTAAGCGTTCTAAGCTTGTCAATAATTTCATTCAATGGAGCTGTCTGGATGGCCTCTTCCAGGGCCTCAAACCAGAATGCCGCCGCAGCAGTGACAGGCGCAATGCATGCAAGGGGTTGTAATATAAAACCTTGCTGAACAAACATTTTCTTAAGGTAACCCTCTAACTTTTTATCCATTGGATCTGAAAAAGCACAACTGTCCTCAACCGGGATAGTGGTACGCTTTGCTAAAGTAGAAACTGCTCCCTCCACCTTAGGGACCGTCTGCCATAAGTCCCGTGTAGTGGCGTCTATTGGAAACATTTTTCTAAATATAGGAGGTGGGGAAAAGGGCACACCGGGTCTATCCCACTCCTTGCTAATAATTTCTGTAAGCCTTTTAGGTATAGGAAAAACGTCAGTACACACCGGCACCGCATAGTATCTATCCAGCCTACACAATTTCTCTGGAATTGCAACTGTGTTACAGTCATTCAGAGCAGCTAATACCTCCCCAAGCAATACACGGAGGTTCTCAAGCTTAAATTTAAAATTAGAAATCTCTGAATCAGGTTTCCCCGAGTCAGAGATGTCACCCACAGACTGAAGCTCTCTGTCCTCATGTTCTGCATACTGTGACACAGTATCAGACATGGCTCTAACAGCATTTGCGCGTTCTGTATCTCTCCTAACCCCAGAGCTATCGCGCTTGCCTCTTAATTCAGGCAATCTAGATAATACCTCTGACAGGGTATTATTCATGATTGCAGCCATGTCCTGCAAGGTAATCGCTATGGGCGTCCCTGATGCAATTGACGCCATATTAGCGTGCGTCCCCTGAGCGGGAGGCGAAGGGTCTGACACGTGGGGAGAGTTAGTCGGCATAACTTCCCCCTTGACAGAACCCTCTGGTGATAATTATTTTATAGATAAAGACTGATCTTTACTGTTTAAGGTGAAATCAATACATTTAGTACACATTCTCCTATGGGGCTCCACCATGGCTTTCTAACATAATGAACAAGTAGGTTCCTCTGTGTCAGACATGTTTAAACAGACTAGCAATGAGACTAGCAAGCTTGGAAAACACTTTAAAACAAGTTTACAAGCAATATAAAAAACGTTACTTCGCCTTTAAGAAACACAAATGTTCCCAAATTTTGAAATAACAGTGAAAAAATGCAGTTACACTAACAACATTTTTACAGTGTATGTAATAAGTTAGCAGAGCATTGCACCCACTTGCAAATGGATGATTAACCCCTTAATACCAAAAACGGAATAACAAATGACAAAAACGTTTTTTAAACAGTCACAACAACTGCCACAGCTCTACTGTGGCTTTTTACCTCCCTCAATACGACTTTTGAAGCCTTTTGAGCCCTTCAGAGAAGTCCTGGATCATGCAGGAAGAAGCTGGATGTCTGTGTCTGTAATTTTTTCTGTGCAAAAAAATGCCAAAATAGGCCCCTCCCACTCATATTACAACAGTGGGAAGCCTCAGGGAACTGTTTCTAGGCAAAATTCAAGCCAGCCATGTGGAAAAAACTAGGCCCCAATAAGTTTTATCACCAAACATATGTAAAAAACGATTAAACATGCCAGCAAACATTTTAAAATACACTTTTATAAGAGTATGTATCTCTATTAATAAGCCTGATACCAGTCGCTATCACTGCATTTAAGGCTTTACTTACATTACTTCGGTATCAGCAGCATTTTCTAGCAAATTCCATCCCTAGAAAAATATTTTAACTGCACATACCTTATTACAGGAAAACCTGCACGCTATTCCCCCTCTGAAGTTACCTCACTCCTCAGAATATGTGAGAACAGCAAAGGATCTTAGTTACTTCTGCTAAGATCATAGAAAACGCAGGCAGATTCTTCTTCTAAATACTGCCTGAGATAAACAGTACACTCCGGTACCATTTAAAAATAACAAACTTTGATTGAAGAAATAAAACACCACAGTCCTCTTACGACCTCCATCTTAGTTGAGAGTTGCAAGAGAATGACTGGATATGGCAGTGAGGGGAGGAGCAATATAGCAGCTCTGCTGTGGGTGATCCTCTTGCAACTTCCTGTTGGGAAGGAGAATATCCCACAAGTAATGGATGATCCGTGGACTGGATACACTTAACAAGAGAAATATATTTAATAAATTACATCAGATTTAAACGTACAGAAAAATAATTTGAACATTTCATTACTCACAAACAGTAGACAATTGGAAACACCTCTCATTTACCTCTATTATAGCATTTCATTTATTCAACTCATATGCTTGCATGAACAGCATATCTACATAGGCTTAACACATGATGATTAATGGATGCACATACATGACTTTTGTCATTCACTCATACATGTGCATTGATATTATGGGGGGAAAAACACATTACATTCTCTCTATGAATCAGGAAACATAAAATAGGGATTTACTGTCCCTTTAACATCAAGATTCACTCACAAAATACCATTAGGAATTACGTACAATAAAAACATCATAAGAACAGATTACAGCTGTCACTTTTTGGGAAGGAACAACAATGCTATACTGCTTTATAGAAGTCAGCATATGTGGGAGAAAATCACAATATATACGAATATGTACATAACACGCATCACGCAACAACAAAGCACACATTTATATTTTAATCATCACACAATAACAATGTAGTAAAATACAACAACACAATGAGGATTTGATAACTAGACAGGCAGGTTGATAATATGATGACGTCATTAGAAGCTTCAACCATACACATTACAGCTTTAGGACTGTACCGCCCCTTTCAGAAGTTTAGCACTCAGTACTACAATACTACATATACGTAAACGAGAGTTTGGAAGATCGTCATTGTTATAGCGGTTTTAATGGGACGCGTACAATATTGACATCTCGCAAATCACTTATGTATACAATATTATAGATGTCAGCCGGAAGATCTTCATTATTATTGCGATTTTAAAGGAACGTGTACAATATTGACATCTCGCAAATCAATTATATATAAAATACTAGAGATGTCAGCCGGAAGATCTTCATTATTATTGTGATTTTAAAGGGACGCGTACAATATTGACATCTCGCAAATCACTTATATATACAATACTAGAGATGTCAGCCGGAAGATCTTCATTATTATAGCGATTTTAAAGGGACGCGTACAATATTGATATCTCGCAAATCACATATATACAATATTATAGATGTCAGCTGTTACTTTATCGTTTACAAACAATATTGCAGCAACATTGATCAGATTCTATACCCTTATACACAAGTATGCACTTTCATTCATGTTAGCCTGGACGTGTGCTTTTTACTATAAGATTGCATTTAATAAGTATTTATTACGCATATGAACAAACATTAAGAAGATGCACTGTATATGTTACATTTTACACTTTCACATTGCAATTCATTGGGGGAAAACAAAATTTCAGCAAACACCTAAAAAACCGCCCACTTTGAAAGCATTCGCACCGCTCACATACAAACAAGTGTATACAATCAGCAATCATTACGAACACGCTACCATTGGACTAATTGCACTATAAATTCCCCAAACAACATGGCCAAAGCGTCCCTTGTGATCGACATTGTATCAAATCGCTTTTGAGTTTTTGCATACCTTGTTACTCCTTGTGCCTTTGCTCTGCTGTTTGGCTTTGTGCTGCTTAGCTTGGCAAAAATGGATGATGCTCAGTTAGATGCTGCTGGTGCTGCTGCACAAGTAGCGTTCAATAGAATCAGGCGGGCTCGGTGGCTTCAAGAGAGACAAAGGGCTCATTTGGTTTGAGGTTCTCGTGTTCATAGGGTGAGACCCACCTAAGACAACATGAGTGACTTCGAGGTTTTTGACAAGTATAGTCTCAATCGCGACCAGCTCATTGGCCTTTACGATGTTCTTAGACCTCATATGGAGCCACGTAGATGTATGCGGACTCAATCCCTGGCATCACCAAGATGCTTAGTTGCATACACGTCCTGGCCTCTGGGAGTTTTCAATCGGGAGAGGTGTACATTCATGACTTGGCTCAGAGTACCTTCTCGGTGGTTTTTGATAACTTTCTGGACGCCATGGTACGAGTCAGTAAGCGTTACATAGGATTCCCTCAGAATGATGGTGATTGGAGGCACCTGAAGAAGGAATTCTTTGCTATCGCTCGAATGCCCAATGTCTTGGGAGCAATAGATTGCACCCACATTGTGCTGCGTGCTCCACAACATGACTTGCCCTTCCGAAATCGCAAACACTTCCATAGTCTGAACGTGCAGTTTGTGACGCACGTATGCGGATTATGCAGGTGTGTGCGAATTTCGGTGGGGCTTGTCATGATGCCCGCATCCTCAGACAGTCGTCCCTGTGGTGGCAGTTTGAGGACAGAGAGTTTCCCCCTGGGTGGCTCGTTGATGAGTACTTGTGCACAACATGATTAATTAGTTAGACAATTGCCACTGTAGTCTTCAAAACCAGTTATGTTTGTGTAATGTGCAAAATGTGCAGCTCATTTAACTATTTAATTGTCTTTCCGCAAATGTCTAGTTTTAGTTCCAAACAGATATGTAGCATGACTTAGCTTAAATGGCCAGATAGAGAATGCAATTTAACCATTTCTTTCTCATTTAGCAAATGTTTGGTTTATGCGAAATACGCATATGTAGCATATCTTAGCTTAAATGGGCAGATAGAGAATGCAATTTAACCATGTCATTGTCTCTTTCTGCAAATGTCTAGTTTTAGCTCCAAACAGATATGTAGCATGTCTTAGCTTAAATGGGCAGATAGAGAATGCAATTTAACCATTTTGTTTTTATTCTAGCAAATGTCTGCATTTTGCGAAATACGCATATGTAGCATGTCTTAGCTTAAATGGGCAGATAGAGAATGCAATTTGACCATGTCATTGTCTCTTTCCGCAAATGTCTAGTTTTTTTTTTTTTTTTAAAAAAAGGCTTTATTGAAGTGAACAAATACAGTAAAGACAAAGCTGTGACAATGTACAATGAGTAATCGGGTAGCTTATTCACAATGGCTACAATTGTACTTAAAAAGAGAAAGAACAAAAAACAAAAAAGAACATTAATAAATAATCACTTCATCTGATATTATACCCGGCCGAGAGAGCAAATGTCTAGTTTTAGCTCCAAACAGATATGTAGCATGTCTTAGCTTAAATGGCCAGATAGAGAATGCAATTTAACCATTTTGTTTTTATTCTAGCAAATGTCTGCTTTATGCGATATACGTATATGTAGCATGTCTTAGCTTAAATGGGCAGATAGAGAATGCAATTTAATGCAAATGTCTAGTTTTAGCTCCAAACAGATATGTAGCATGTCTTAGCTTAAATGGCAAGATAGAGAATGCAATTTAACCATTTTGTTTTTATTCTAGCAAATGTCTGCTTTATGCGATATACGCATATGTAGCATGTCTTAGCTTAAATGGGCAGATAGAGAATGCAATTTAATGCAAATGTCTAGTTTTAGCTCCAAACAGATATGTAGCATGTCTTAGCTTAAATGGCCAGATAGAGAATGCAATTTAACCATGTCATTGTCTCTTTCCGCAAATGTCTAGTTTTAGCTCCAAACAGATATGTAGCATGTCTTAGCTTAAATGGGCAGATAGAGAATGCAATTTAACCATTTCTTTCTCTTTTAGCAAATGTTTGGTTTATGCGAAATACGCATATGTAGCATGTCTTAGCTTAAATAGGCAGATAGAGAATGCAATTTAACCATGTCATTGTCTCTTTCCGCAAATGTCTAGTTTCTCCAACATTGGTGTGTCCGGTCCACAGCGTCATCCATAACTTGTGGGAATATTCTCTTCCCCAACAGGAAATGGCAAAGAGCACAGCAAAAGCTGTCCATATAGTCCCTCCTAGGCTCCGCCCACCTCAGTCATTCTCTTTGCCGTTGCACAGGCAACATCTCCACGGAGATGGTGAAGAGTATGTTGTGTTTAGTTGTAGTTTTTTATTCTACTATCAAGAGTTTGTTATTTTAAAATAGTGCTGGTATGTACTATTTACTCTGAAACAGAAAAGGATGAAGAGTTCTGTTTGTGAGAGGAGTATGATTTTAGCAGCAGTAACTAAAATCGTTTGCTGTTTCCACATAGGACTGTTGAGATGAGATAACTTCAGTTGGGGGAAACAGTTAGCAGACTTCTCTGCTTAAGGTATGACTAGCCATATTTCTAACAAGACTGTGTAATGCTGGAAGGCTGTCATTTTTCCCCTCATGGGGACCGGTAAGCCATTTTCTTAGTCTCAAACAGAATAAAGGGCTTAATATGGGCTATAAAACTGGTTGACACTTTTATGGGCTAGATCGATTGCTTTATTTGGGCATTTTATACAGCTTGAGGTTGAATTTCACACTTTATAACTTTGGGGAACGTTATTTTCACGGCAGGCACTGGCTTAGACACCTTCCCAGTCAGGAAGGGCCTTCCTTGTAGTAGGCAGAGCCTCATTTTCGCGCCATTACTGCGCAGTTACTTTTGAGAGCAGGACATGCAGCTGCATGTGTATGGGTCTGGAAGGAGTTGAAAAGGTCCCTAGAAGGCTTCATCTGGTATCGTATACCCCCTTGGGTTTGGTAAAGTCGCAGCAAAGGCTGTAGCTGAGACTGTAGAGGGGTTAAAACTATAAACGGCTCCGGTTTTCATTTTAAGGGTTAAAGGTCTGAAATTTGGGGTGCAATGCTTTGAATGCTTTAAGACACTGTGGTGAAAATTTGGTCAAATTTGAACAATTCCTTCATAGTTTTTCACATATTCAGTAAAAAAGTGTGCCCTGTTTAAAATTTAAAGAGACAGTAACGGTTTTATTTTAAAACGGTTTTTGTACTTTATTGACAAGTTTAAGCCTGTTTAACATGTCTGTGCCTTCAGATAAACTATGTTCTGTATGTATGGAAGCCAATGTGTCTCCCCCTTCAAAATTGTGTGATAATTGTGCCATAGCGTCCAAACAAAGTAAGGACAGTACTGCCACAGATAGTAAAGTTGCCCAAGATGATTCATCAGATGAAGGGAGTAGACATAGTTCTACATCATCTCCTTCTGTGTCTACACCAGTTTTGCCCACGCAGGCCCCTAGTACTTCTAGCACGCCAATGCTTGTTACTATGCAACAATTGACGGCAGTAATGGATAACTCCATAGCAAATATTTTATCCAAAATGCCTGCATTTCAGAGAAAGCGCGATTGCTCTGTTTTAAACACTGTAGAGCAAGAGGGCGCTGATGATAATTACTCTGTCATACCCTCACACCAATCTGAAGTGGCCATGAGGGAGGTTTTGTCAGATGGGGAAATTTCTGATTCAGGTAAAATTTCTCAACAAGCAGAACCTGATGTTGTGACATTTAAATTTAAATTGGAGCACCTCCGCGCACTGCTTAAGGAGGTGTTATCTACTCTGGATGATTGTGACAACCTGGTCATTCCAGAGAAATTGTGCAAGATGGAAAAGTTCCTAGAGGTTCCGGTGCACCCCGACGCTTTTCCTATACCCAAGCGGGTGGCGGACATAGTGAATAAGGAGTGGGAGAAGCCCGGCATACCTTTTGTCCCCCCTCCTATATTTAAGAAATTATTTCCTATGGTCGACCCCAGAAAGGACTTATGGCAGACAGTCCCTAAGGTCGAGGGGGCAGTTTCTACACTAGCTAAGCGCACTACTATTCCTATCGAGGATAATTGTGCTTTCAAAGATCCTATGGATAAAAAATTGGAGGGTTTGCTTAAAAAGATTTTTGTACAGCAAGGTTACCTCCTGCAACCTATTTCGTGCATTATTCCTGTCACTACAGCAGCATGGTTCTGGTTCGAGGAACTAGAAAAGTCGCTCAGTAGGGAGACTCCGTATGAGGAGGTTATGGACAGAATTCACGCACTTAAGTTAGCTAATTCCTTAATTTTAGATGCCGCTTTGCAGTTAGCAAGATTAGCGGCGAAAAATCAGGGTTTGCAATTGTGGCGCGCAGAGCGCTCTGGCTAAAGTCTTGGTCAGCGGATGTATCTTCCAAGACAAAATTGCTTAATATCCCTTTCAAGGGTAAAACCCTTTTTGGGCCAGAATTGAAGGAGATTATCTCAGACATCACTGGGGGTAAGGGCCACGCCCTCCCACAAGATAGGCCTTTCAAGGCCAAGAATAAGTCTAATTTTCGTTCCTTTCGCAATTTCAGGAACGGACTGGCCTCCAACTCTGCAGCCTCTAGACAAGAGGGTAATGCTTCGCAAACCAAACCAGCTTGGAAACCGATGCAAGGCTGGAACAAGGGTAAACAGACCAAGAAGCCTGCTGCTGCTACCAAAACAGCATGAAGGGGTAGCCCCCGATCCGGGACCGGATCTAGTAGGGGGCAGACTCTCTCTCTTTGCTCAGGCTTGGGCAAGAGATGTTCAGGATCCCTGGGCACTAGAAATAGTTTCTCAGGGTTATCTTCTAGAATTCAAGGAACTACCCCCAAGGGGAAGGTTCCACATGTCTTGCTTATCTTTAAACCAAATAAAGAGACAGGCATTCTTACATTGTGTAGAAGACCTGTTAAAGATGGGAGTGATACACCCAGTTCCAACTGTGGAACAAGGTCAGGGGTTTTACTCAAATCTGTTTGTAGTTCCCAAAAAAGAGGGAACTTTCAGACCAATTCTGGATTTAAAAATTCTAAACAAATTTCTCAGAGTTCCATCGTTCAAAATGGAAACCATTCGAACAATTTTACCTACAATCTAGGAGGGTCAATTTATGACTACCGTGGATTTAAAGGATGCGTATCTACATATTCCTATCCACAAAGATCATCATCAGTTCCTAAGGTTCGCCTTTCTGGACAAACATTACCAGTTTGTGGCTCTCCCATTCGGGCTAGCCACTGCTCCAAGGATTTTCACAAAGGTACTCGGGTCCCTTCTAGCGGTTCTAAGACCAAGGGGCATTGCAGTGGCACCTTACTTGGACGACATTCTGATACAAGCGTCGTCTCTCACAAAGGCAAACGCTCACACAGACATCGTTCTGGCCTTTCTCAGATCTCATGGGTGGAAGGTGAACGTAGAAAAGAGTTCCCTGTCTCCGTCGACAAGAGTTCCTTTCTTAGGGACAATAATAGATTCTTTAGAAATGAAGATTTTCCTGACAGATGCCAGAAAGTCAAAACTTCTAAACGCTTGTCAAGTTCTTCACTCTGTTCCACGACCTTCCATAGCTCAGTGCATGGAAGTAGTAGGGTTGATGGTTGCAGCAATGGACATAGTTCCTTTTGCGCGAATTCATCTAAGACCATTACAACTGTGCATGCTCAAACAGTGGAATGGGGACTATACAGACTTGTCTCCAGTAATTCAAGTAGATCAGAAAACCAGAGACTCACTCCGTTGGTGGCTAACCCAGGATCACCTGTCCCAGGGAATGAGCTTCTGCAGACCAGAGTGGGTCATCGTCATGACCGACGCCAGTCTAGTGGGCTGGGGTGCGGTCTGGGACTCCCTGAAAGCTCAGGGTCTATGGTCTCGAGAAGAGTCTCTTCTCCCGATAAACATTCTGGAACTGAGAGCGATATTCAATGCTCTCAGGACTTGGCCTAAACTAGCAAAGGCCAGATTCATAAGATTCCAATCAGACAACATGACGACTGTTGCTTACATCAACCATCAGGGGGGAACAAGGAGTTCCCTGGCGATGAGAGAAGTGACCAAAATCATAAAAAGGGCGGAGGATCACTCCTGCCACCTATCTGCGATCCACATCCCAGGAGTGGAAAACTGGGAGGCGGATTATCTGAGTCGTCAGACATTCCATCCGGGGGAGTGGGAACTCCACCCGGAGATATTTGCCCAGTTGACTCAATTATGGGGCATTCCAGACATGGACCTGATGGCGTCTCGTCAGAACTTCAAGGTTCCTTGCTACGGGTCCAGATCCAGGGATCCCAAGGCGACTCTGGTGGATGCATTAGTAGCGCCTTGGGCCTTCAACCTAGCTTATGTGTTTCCACCGTTTCCTCTCATTCCCAGGCTGGTAGCCAGGATCAAACAGGAGAGGGCCCCAGTGATCTTGATAGCTCCTGCGTGGCCACGCAGGACTTGGTATGCAGACCTGGTGAATATGTCATCGGCTCCACCATGGAAGCTACCTTTGAGACAGGATCTTCTAGTACAGGGTCCATTCGAACATCCAAATCTAGTTTCTCTCCAGCTGACGGCTTGGAAATTGAACGCTTGATTTTATCTAAGCGTGGGTTTTCGGATTCTGTGATAGATACTCTGGTACAAGCCAGAAAACCTGTAACTAGAAAAATTTACCATACAATATGGAAAAGATATATCTGTTGGTGTGAATCCAAGGGATTCTCATGGAGTAAGATCAAAATTCCTAGGATCCTTTCCTTTCTCCAGGAAGGTTTGGATAAGGGATTATCAGCGAGTTCTCTAAAGGGACAGATTTCTGCTTTATCTGTCTTGTTACACAAACGACTGGCAAATGTGCCAGATGTTCAAGCTTTTGTTCAGGCTTTAGTCAGGATCAAGCCTGTTTACAGACCTTTGACTCCTCCCTGGAGTCTGAATTTAGTTCTTTCAGTTCTTCAAGGGGTTCCGTTTAAACCTCTACATTCCATAGATATCAAGATGTTATCTTGGAAAGTTCTGTTTTTGGTTGCTATTTCTTCTGCTAGAAGAGTTTCTGAGTTATCTGCTCTGCAGTGTAATCCGCCCTATCTGGTGTTCCATTCAGATAAGGTTGTTTTGCGTACGAAACCTGGTTTCCTTCCAAAGGTTGTTTCTAACAAGAATATTAACCAGGAAATAGTTGTGCCTTCTTTGTGTCCGAATCCAGTTTCAAAGAAGGAACGTTTGTTACACAATTTAGATGTAGTTCGTGCTTTAAAGTTTTATTAAGAAGCAACGAAGGATTTCAGACAAACGTCTTCTCTGTTTGTCGTTTATTCTGGCAAAAGGAGAGGTCAAAAAGCTACTGCTACCTTTCCTTTTGGCTGAAAAGCATCATCCGATTGGCTTATGAGACTGCCGGACGGCAGCCTCCCGAACGCATCACAGCTCACTCTACTAGGGCTGTGGCTTCCACATGGGCCTTCAAGAACGAGGCTTCTGTTGATCAGATATGTAAGGCAGCGACTTGGTCTTCCCTGCACACTTTTGTCAAATTCTACAAATTTGATACTTTTGCTTCTTCGGAGGCTATTTTTGGGAGAAAGGTTTTGCAAGCCGTGGTGCCTTCTGTTTAGGTAACCTGATTGGCTCCCTCCCTTCATCCGTGTTCTAAAGCTTTGGTATTGGTTCCCACAAGTTATGGATGACGCTGTGGACCGGACACACCAATGTTGGAGAAAACAGAATTTATGCTTACCTGATAAATTACTTTCTCCAACGGTGTGTCCGGTCCACGGCCCGCCCTGGTTTTTTAATCAGGTTTGATGAATTTCTTTCTTTAACTACAGTCACCACGGCACCCTATAGTTTCTCCTGTTTTTTTCTCCTGTCCGTCGGTCGAATGACTGGGGTGGGCGGAGCCTAGGAGGGACTATTTCGACAGCTTTTGCTGTGCTCTTTGCCATTTCCTGTTGGGGAAGAGAATATTCCCACAAGTTATGGATGACGCCGTGGACCGGACACACCGTTGGAGAAAGTAATTTATCAGGTAAGCATAAATTCTGTTTTTAGCTCCAAACAGATATGTAGCATGTCTTAGCTTAAATGGGCAGATAGAGAATGCAATTTAACCATTTCTTTCTCTTTTAGCAAATGTTTGGTTTATGCGAAATACGCATATGTAGCATGTCTTAGCTTAAATAGGCAGATAGAGAATGCAATTTAACCATGTCATTGTCTCTTTCCGCAAATGTCTAGTTTTAGCTCCAAACAGATATGTAGCATGTCTTAGCTTAAATGGCCAGATAGAGAATGCAATTTAACCATGTCATTGTCTCTTTCCGCAAATGTCTAGTTTTAGTTCAAAACAGATAAGTAGCATGTCTTAGCTTAAATGGCCAGATAAAGAATGCGATTTAAACATATAAATCTTTTTTAAGGAAAATGTTTATTTTAGAGTTTTTTTGTGTACACAAATGAAAAGTATTTTAATATAATAATTATAAATAAATTATTAATATTTGTCATTTTGTTTTTTTCATTATTTATAGGTGATTCTGGTTACATGAGCCGGCCTTGGCTCATTACGCCTATACGTAACCCCACTGACGAGACCCAGGAGCGCTATAATAGGGCGCACAAGCGGACTAGGGCTGTAGTGGAGAGGATATTTGGGCTCCTCAAAATGAGACTAAGATGCCTGGACAGGTCTGGAGGAGCCCTCCAATACAGCCCTAGTAAGGTGGAGAAAGATCGTTATAGCCTGCAGCGTCCTACATAACATTGCACAGCGGGCTGGGATGCTGCAGGCCGTCCAAGCGCCCCAACGCCTCCTCCAAGATGAGGAGGACGACCCTGTTCTAGAGGAGCCATTCCGGGATGAGGGGCTCAATGTCAGAGCAGACATCATCAACCGCAACTTCAGACGTTAAATAATAGAAGTTAGTTAGGAGTATTGTGAATATTTGTGAATTCTTGGGAAATGAGATGTAGAGAATTGTGCAAACATGTTAGGATTGTTCATCAAATGATTATAAAAATGTATTTTGATTATTATAGGTGATGCTCCTGGCATTGGGTCCTGTAACGACTTCGCCACCTGGTTTTTAAAGACATCAGCTGGTAAGTATAAATAATGTATGGACTGTGGCTGTCGGGAATTTGGCACAATCAGACATCATATGGCATACATTTTACAAAGTAGTATTTAGTTTACACATTACTAGAAATTTGGATACTCAGAAAGGGATCCTCTAGCAAGACTATATGCTTCAAAGTCATATTCAAAGTCACACATCAGAGGTTAGGTCTGCACAATGTATGACTCATCTTCACACTTGATTGATAGAACATAACACAAGATGCTACACATGCTTAGTAAGCTAGTGATAGAAATAGTTTCAGAAATGGGGGGGTGTGCAGAACTAATTCACACACTTCTATTAATATTTTTATTTTCACTTTTTCTGCCATTAGGCAGATGACTTCATCTAAAGACTGAAAGTGAAGAATTCAAGGCCTCGATCCGATATGCAGTGTCACCCGCAAAAGCCGGCAACGCCAAATTTTGCGCGGGTTTGGTATCCTATATACGGCGTAACTTAGAAGTTACGCGCATATATTTCAGCCTTCGCCGTATTTTTTTGACCCATAGACTGACATACAAAACAGGCGCAATTTGGTATCCAATATATAGCGTAAGGACTTATGCGCGCAGAATTCAGAAAATCTACTCCATTCTCATCTTGCCACAAATTGCAGGCGCAGCAACCCTTGCACTGACTTAGAAACCAACGTAACTCTCTGAAGGCCTAACAAATGCATGCTTAACAACATACATATCAGCAGCTTGATCACAAATAGTTAACCTCTTCAAATCATTTATTATTCCTGCCCCTGCAAGTGTGTCAAACCAATCACAAACAGCACAACCTCTCAACAGGAAGCCTAAAAACCCGCCAAAGCACATCCTCATTAGCCACCATGTTTTCCTGCTTTCCATAGAGAGGCAGCATCATTGGGCACAAGGGGTGCATCATGGGGCACAAGGGGTGCATCATGGGGCACAAGGGGTGCTGGAAGCCCTACAATCCCCTGTTGTTCCATCTACACATGCTGATTCTATAGTTGCTGCTGAGGTCCCTGGTCATGGTGCTGCCCCTACTGCAGCTGCTCATCGAATTACATACTGCGGATTTCCGCTGCATGTAAGTGAAACTACTACATTTTGTTCCCGCCATCTGTTGTCAATCTGCATCTGCATATCAGAAAGTCTTGATAAAGGCCTGATAGGCCGAAACGCGTCGACATAACTGGTGAGATTTATTCTGATACTCTAAGCAAGTAATTTACACTATTTTGAGTTTTGTTTTCTCCTTTTTTTCCACAGGTTTTTATTATATTATATGGGATTTTAACAAGTCAAGTTTTTTATAGTTTTTTATTGTTCTTTCCTTTTTTCCTCCTTTCACGGGAATAAACCACACCCATCATAGGATGCATCACTCCAACTAATATTGGAATTTTTCACATTTTTTCACAGTTTCACATTTTTTACTTTTATTATTGTTTCATTTTTTAATTTTTCTAATTTTTAATTTTTTCATGTTTTAGTTTACATTTTTATCACACATTTTTTGGACTTGATTCTATTGTGTTTTTTTGTTAATTTGGGAATTAACCAAACAGGACTGTTTTTATAACACTCTGGACACCTATTCACCCAAGATAGACATTCACATTATCAATTTTGGATACATTCACTGGATTATTTCACATTTGGACACTTACTATATTTGAATTTTACCAAAGATTTTTCCCATTGGTATTGTTATATGAACTTTGTTCTTATCGTATCAAACTTGTTGTAACATTCTACCATTTGTCATTTAATCAGTCTTCAATTTATATTACTGTAATTTTTGGAATTGTTTTATTATATTTTGTGTACACATGGATCCATGTTTTTAAGTAACTAATATGTATTAAAGTGTATCAATTTGTCTGTTAGATTATATAAATATATTTATTCTATACTACTAGTCCACTGTTCTTATCACCTCTGCCTTTGGCGCTCACTCCATACTCCTTTCTGTTTCTTGCACTCTAAGGTTAACTAGGCACCTTTCCTGGAGAGAGCTGTAGGTGTAAATACTAGCGCCAGACCTACGCACCCTTTTTTATCTATCAGAAATAACTCTCATCATCTGAGACTGGTTTTGGACTATTCCATTTAAGGATGCTGCCATGTCCTGGTGCAGCTCGATGGTACGCTGGAGTAAACTCTGTTGGCTCCTGTGAAACCTGTGTTGGTCTCTTTGTCTTCTCTCGCAGCTTGCTATGAGCTTCCTCTGGAGGGAAATGTATTCGTCGCCCATGGGAAAATACAGAGGATCTACAGGCTATTGACCAGCAGGGATTCTAGGCGCAGGTTCAGCTCTAGCTGCTGGTGCATCATGGACATCCTCAGCTGCACCTGCATCAGGGACATCCTCAGCTGCTGCTGCATCAGGGACAACTACAGCTGGTGCTGCATCAGGGACAAATACAGCTGGTGCTGCATCAGGGAAAACTACAGCTGGTGCTGCATCAGGGACAACTACAGCTGGTGCTGCATCAGGGACAACTACAGCTATATGCTCCTCTTCAGATAGTGGAGCTCTTCTAAGGGAAGAGGATGGTGGAGCTCTCCGTGTGGACTGGTAGTCCCATTGACAGCTAGTGTGCATCCACTCAGCCTGTCCAGTTTGCATGTCCTGTGCGTAAAAGCCCTGACTGGCATGATATTGAGGGGGGGGGTAAAGACATGTACCCTTTGGGGCTGACTTGGCTCCCCTTCAAAGCCAAAAGAATAATCCTCCGGCCAGGTATCTTGCCAGGGCTCGTCTGACAATGTTGGTGGCATCACATCTGGGTCCTCAACAGAGGCAATCCAACCCAGCTCATGCCTGGGAGCATACTGTCCTTGTTGCTGCATTCTTTGGACTGGTGGTGGAGGTGGATGCATTCCTCGGACTGGTGGTGGAGGTGGATGCATTCCTCGGACTGGTGGTGGAGGTGGATGCATTCTTTGGACTGGTGGTGGATGCATGCCTGTTTGCACCCTGGTGACAGGAGGTTCTGTGGAGGATACAATATTGGGTATAACGTTATCACTGTCTCTATTGGAATAGTATTATTCCTACACAGGTTGTAATCCTCATTTTTTATTTATGTGGCACACGTATTTATTTATTTATTCTTCAAGGTTATGGTGGTTTAATCCAACATATACTGTATTGACAGTAGATTATTTTCCACACTTGGGGTCAAGTGCGCAACCTTTCTTAATAGTCTGATGGCGTAACTGCCCTAAAGGGTCAGTTTACTCTAACTCATCTGTTCGACAAATTTTCATATATTTTAATCATTTGTTTAGGTAGTTCATTTGTATTTTTGGTTTTATTCTTTTTATAGCTATTTCTGGTTATGATGTATGTATTGTAATAAATGGAAACGTTATTTTAATCAATCGTAGGATTTATTGGAGGACCGTATTTTATTACCAGATTTAGTTGATCATCCTGACACGATTCCGGACGTGAGTTGTACAGACAACCCAATTACCTGTGGTATACCATAGCCTCTGGCGCTCCTATTTACCCAATATTGTATCTTTCATTAAGACCTATTAGGGGGTCTTCTTTATAGTGCAGCAGGTATACTATCCCAGGCGCTGGATACTTTTTTCCTTTGTTGAGGTTCTGTGGAGGAGTCAAATGATGAGAGGGATTAGTACAATCATATATATGTCCATGTGGGCATACAATGTACATTGATACATGCTAGGGCCTATACTCATTCTCATGTAAAACTCTATAACATGCATGTGCACATTGTGATTTGTGATATGAGGGATTTTAATATGCAAAGTATACATGTATGTGTTTCATACAATAGTTATGTGTCAGTGATGGAGAAAATGTGTTCTTTAAGTGACACTATGGTCACACAATTTCCTTTAGCCTGATGTAGGCACATAACGTGCTTTCTTGAGCTAAAAGTATTGTGATGGCTATAGTGTCCATTTACTGAAAACTCTACATGTGGCTTGTGGCCTGTGTTACTCTGAGACATGTTAGTATTTCACTATTCCACCTCATATCATGAATTTCAATGTGTTAACTAGCATTAAATGGACATTAAACCCATTTTTATTCTTTCATGATTCAGCTAGAGCATGCAATTTTAAACAACTTTCTAATTTACATCCATTACCTAATTTGATTCATTCTCTTGATATTCTTTGCTGAAAAGCATATCTAGATAGGCTCAGAAGCTGCTGATTGGTGGCTGCACATCAATGCCTCATGTGATTGGCTCTTGTGCATTGATATTTCATAAACAAAGAATATCAGAATAATGAAGCAAATTAGATAATAGAAGTAAATTGGGATGTTGTTTAAAACGGTATTCTCTATCTGAATAATGAAATAAAAAGATTTGGTTTAATGTCCCTTTAATGTGAAATATAATTGTAGATGTTTTTGTTAGTAGGCCGAATACCTTGCTCCTCATTGTGTACATGAATGTGTGACATTAAAGGATGTTATATCTCAAATACATATAATACTGGTGTGTGGGATGTTACTCACCAGCATGCTGTGCTGATGTTGCAGCCCACGAGTCACAAGCCCCTGGAAGTCCACGGACTGCTGTGATACTCAGGGACCTGCGTATCATCTCCTGCCATTCGTTGTATTCAGCTTACTGGGGTGGATCACCGCCTGTTCCCCTCTGGTGCATGGCTTCTTGGCCCATTTTCTCCTTCACCCGCCTCTTGCAATCATTCCATCTTTTTTTAAGACCCTCAACAGTCCTCCTCTGCGGGGCCATGCTCTTTACAGCATCCTCGACCAACAACCATGCTGCCATATGCCTTTGGCCAACTCCTTTGCCCTTCTCCTGGCGAAAGAGGGCACTGTGGTTCTCAAGGACGGCCTGGACTAGCGCAACATTCTCATCGAACGAGAAGTTCGGGCATCTCATGCGCTCATCGTCTGTGGCCGCCTGGCTTCCTCCCTGGGATGTCCCTGGTGTGGGTTCCTCCCTATCCTCTCCCTCCTCCCCCCTTCTGTCCCCATTTGCACCCTCTGTCCCTCTTCTGAGTGTGCCTGGTCTCGGGGCAACCCCACTCCCATCATCCCTTCTGGCTCTCCCTCTCCCCACTCCACTTACTCCCTGATGGGGACCCTGCTGCTCCTCCTGTCCACTACAAGAATCCTCTCCCTGCAACTCCACTCCCCTCCTCCCCCCACCCTACCTCTCCCTGCCATCCTCACACTACACACACTCACACTCACTCACTCCCACTTCAATCACACACAATCACAACCAAACACTCAGCATATCACACTGTAAAAGAAAAATAAAATGTGTGAAGTGTTAGAAAAAAAAAGGGTTGTGTATTTTGTATATGTATGTATGCAAAATGTGTGCAATATGTAAAGAAAAAGTGTAAGTAAATGTACAGGCTTACCCAAACAAAAATCCGACCTAACTAACTTTTATGAATTGCGCCTCTTTCACTGCTCTTACTAAATAACTGAACTCACTGTAGTGTGCTGTAGCTCTAAGAACCAACCAAACACACTAAAGAAAATGGCGGCTGCGCATGGGTTTATGTATGAATTTTGAATCGCGTAATTACGTGGCGCATCTTTTAGAACTGGCGGTTATTTTTTACGATTCGTAGCCTAGTTTGCATCAAACTACTCTTTATTGAGACTTTACGTGAACAAAATACTGGCGTAAGTACTTGCGACGACTAAAATGTGTATTTGCGCACATTTTAGTTTATTTGTGCACATTTTAGTTGATCGCTGGTTTTTCATACTTACGCCAGTTTAGCATCTGACGGCGCAGTATATTGGTTGAAAATATTTTTTATACTTTTGAATGTTATTACATACAGCATCTTAAATAACAGTTAGAAACATAAAAACAAAAAATACAAATACAATAACATTGCAGCCTTCAAGTGATTGAATATGTGAGTTTTCCACACAAGACAAGAGTAATTTTGGTTTATCGACCTTTCAGTAACATTCCAAAATATAATAGTGTGTTAATTCCGCTTTCCATCTAGCCTGACTCAATCTCCCTATCTCTTCCCCCCCTTCATCTCTACCCGTTCATCTTGCTCCTGAAGACTCAATTATCTCACTCATTGAGGCACTCTAACCGGATTGTTTCCTACTGATCTTGTTGATTTGCTAGGATTCTAGCTCTATTTTCTTTTTCAGTATACATAATATATGGTTCCCACTGTTGTATAAACTTATCCCTGGTATTAAGGAGCTCTGCCGAGGCGCTACTCATTGTAAAGTGATAATCTATTCTCCTTTTAATATATTTAAATGAGGGTGGATCCACCTTCCAAAATCTAGCTATGCTTACTCTCACAACCGTGCAGATCAAGGCTATTAGCTTGTGATGTCTTTTCACTTTATTATCTGGAGGAAAATGAAGCAAAGCCTGCTCAGGGGTAAGTGTGATATTAGTTTCTAGAATGACGGCGCAGTATATTGGATAGCTCGAGTTTCGAGGTGAAATTATGGGCGGCGCAGTTTCCCTCGCTTGCGCCGAAAACTACGCCGTATATCGGATCGCACCCCAAGACTGAAAGTGAAGAATTCAAGACTGAAAGTGAAGTATCCCAGACTTAAAGTGAAGAATCCCAGACTGAAAGTGAAGAATCCCAGATTGAAAGTGAATACCAATGTGATCATGTCTGGCATTGTCTTTCAAATGTGCTGACCTTGAAAACCATACAAAGACACGTTCACATGGTAAGTGGCAACAATTTTATGGACTAAGGCTGTAGATGCATCCTATTGGAGACACTTAGATTATTTTTCTTTTAGATGGTTTTTCACAATCCTCTATTTTGAAAATGATGAATAAGACACCTAATGAAGATAAACTGATATTTTTAAGATAATTGCCTTTCAAAGACCATACATCCAGGTTAGTTTGCACAATGCATGCTAGTTAAGAATCACAGGAGGAAGAATGTTAAAAGAATTAGGAATAGATACATGTCCTATATTAGAATACGTTTATTTTACATACATTACCCCTACTTTGTGCTAGAGAGGACTCACATTCTGACCAATCAGACAAAGGAATACATTCTATAGTTGATATAGAGGTATATTATTTGAAGGGACATGAAATATTACATTCAATTATGTTCAGCATACAATATAAATAGATTTTTATAATGTGATATGCCTTATTTTGTCTAATTTAAAATGGTAATGTTTAATTCAAAGATTGATTAGACAATATAATGGTATTTCTAATTATGGATAGATATAGATTTCATGTCTGAACCTTTTTTTTATAATATCAAGACCAAAAAAACCACATGTTAGAGCATAGACACAAGATGATCTAACAATTATTCGATTTAAAGAACATTTAAAGACATGTGTTCATGAAATAACTAATGTTTATAATATTTTTCTTTCTTTTTCAGAGTTTCATCTGTGATGAATTACCTTTTTTTTTTATAATAAATTTTATTTATTTTCTTGTCAATAAATTTATTTTCATACTATATCTTCTATTTTTTTTATTAAAATACATATTCTTAGAGACATATCTCTATCACAGTAAGATAAGAAGAAATATATCCATCTAATCTGACAAGTAAATCAAATATTACTCCCATGACTGTTAGTCATCTATTTGACAAGCACATGCCAGATATAAAATCGAATAGTTTTTGTTAATTTATTGAATGTAAAATATCAACACAGCTTATTCAGATAATGTTAAAGTCAAGTATCTTTTAACAATTTAATTTGGACTTAAATACATCTATGCTTTTATTGTGTGATTTATAGATGTTAAAATCATAAAAATGTTTATGACGAGGATATGTAGTCTAAATTATACTAAACAACATTGTTCATTTCACTTTTAAGAAAGGAAAGTGTTTAACTTACATTAAAGTGACAGTGTAGTTGAATGTTAGATTTACATAATAATATCTGTGATTTTCCTTAGGTATCCAAAAACATTATTACAATAAATATAGGTTATTCATCTTTAATTTTCTTAAAGGTAATATGTTAGAAATTATCTGTAAATGAAAAGTAAGTTAATTTCATATTTAGACCAAGCTCATTATTGTATACCATATTGATTACTTTTCAGTTCTAGTGGAGTCATTTGAAGGGCCATGTAACTATAGATAGATCAAAAGA
Organism: Bombina bombina; assembly: GCF_027579735.1. NCBI lineage: Eukaryota > Metazoa > Chordata > Amphibia > Anura > Bombinatoridae > Bombina > Bombina bombina. The sequence continues at coordinate 660,910,881 of NC_069504.1, forward strand.
TAACTTGTAGCAATTGTTCTCCTTACCTCTTGGATAGATAGCACATAACTAGATGTATTTTCACTCCCCTTTAGTTTCTTTATACAATGTTAACTCCACATATTCCTAATGGTTTGGTCCTTAAAGGGACATTCCAAAAATATTTCATTTAGTGAATTATAGACAATACAAATTTTAGTTAAACAACATTTAAATGTACTATTATCTAATTATATTCAGTCTTTAGATATCCTTTGTTAAAGAAATAGCAATGCACATGGGTTAGACAATGGCATAAGGCATCTATGTGCAACCAACAATCAGCAGCAAAAGAGCCTATCTAGATATGGTTTTCAGTCAAGAATATAAATGGGGAAAAAATAATGATAGAATCAAACTAAATGTGATGTTGTTTTAACATTGTATTATCCATCTAAATCAGTATAGAACATATAGCTCAATGCCACTTTAAGGTAAAGCTGTATAAATACAGCCATTAGAAGATATTTCATTCACAGTGGGGCAAACAATACAGAAGGTAATACAAATATGCTTGATTCTCATGTTATACTAATTTTTAGAAAGGGAGGTGCATAGGTTTATGATCAGCAAAGCATTACTGGGAAATATCTACTTAATTGTGGCTGGCCAACAATGCATATTTACAATGTTTAGACAGATGTATTTAGATCAAGTTCAAGATTGCATATTAGCTCATGAAAGGGACGGTAATTAAAAAGCGTTTCTTTCTGGAATAATAAATAAAATTATTAACATTTAATTCTATCTATTTTAAATCATTATTTTTTATTATTTCCTTTACAAACATATCTAGATATGCTCAGTAGCTGAAGATTGGTGGATGCACAGAGATGCCTTGTGTGATTGGCTCAACCATGTGCATTGCAATTTCTTCTGTTAAGGATATCTAAAGATTAATCTAAATAGTTTCATTTTAAAGTATAAAAATGTATTCTCTCTCCGGATCATTTTAAGAAAATATTTGGTTGTAACTTCCCTTTAAAGATAAAGACGCCATTGCCCCAATAACAGATCTGAGCAGTTCAGACAAATATAAGCTTGATGTTTATTTACTAATAAACAAACGTGTAGTTTAACATTTATAAACAGATTATTCAAGTTCCGGACATTATAACCAGAAATTACGCATTTCAGAAATCTCGCGTGGGAAACGTATCTTGCAACACGAGATTCGCATCTTGAAAAATTAAATTTGAATGTCACGCACTAGCACACACTCGATGTGCATTATAAATACATTTAATTGAGCAATGTCAATACTTCACAATAAGTCCAGAAATTTATTTAATAAACAATAAATACATACAATGTTAAATTTGTATTAATAAAACTTATTTTTATTAAAGAACATGATCGATATTAAACATCGAAATGTGTAAAACATTTAATAATGTGACAGGATTATATATATTTTTAATAAATTCTAAAATTAATATTTAATGGATCACGGATATTACATCTGCGTCACACATATCCGCATAACAGTCCCATGAGTTACAAATAAGACTACATGAAAAATGTAGTAACAGCACCCGCAGGAGGTATGTGTATGGAAGTTACGAAGATATGAAACATTAAGGAACAACCAATCAGAGTTCATCACACAAACATAACTTGAGTCATTATGGTCTCACAGACATGATAACAAAATTTCAATATTTTATCAAATCAGATGTACAGATAACATGTCCCATGGTGCATCTCATGTTTACTTCACCATATAAAAGTCCATTACACGTTGCCATCTTTGTCAGTTCTCTAATGCCTGCTGGCAGTTTATATATTATATATATATATATTATTTTTTTGTGGACTAGCAGGCATGACGCCTCCCAGGTTCACCGAGCTCATAAGGGACTGGGTAAAAGCCCATAAGAGGGATGGGAAAAAAACCAAGCCCCAACGGAAACTGTACCTACTCCCTTATGAGGTGATTTTATGCGACCTCCTCAATCTCCAGGTCCCCCGCAGATTTAGATCCTCTCGCTCCTCGGTCTCTTGTTCTTCCCCCCCCAGCTGCTGGATCAGAAAGTCCGGACCCGGAGGCCAGTGCAGCTGCTTCTCCGTCCCGTGGCCTGGGAGAAGAAAATAGAGAATCTGAACCAGGTAAATATCCGGCTTCATATAATATATTAATATTTGAGTAGACTTTTTAAGAAATGTGTATATAGTCATATTGTCAGGTATTACTCTCATCCTTAAACAGATATATGTTTCTACTGTTTCTTTAAGTGCTCCAACTGCTAACTTCCTCCTGCCTATTAAAGCTCCTCCTTGCCAATTCACATTGCTTAGTATTGTAGATGCCTTTCCTGTCTACAGAGAGCCTATCTCGTGTGATATCTACCTTCAAGTACTTTATTCTAAGTCCTGGATCCTGCGTGAACGCTGTTCACAATCTGCTACTACCAACTTATTCAATATTTTGGTTTGCTACATTTGTCCGTCCTTAGTGACTTACCTCAATTCTCATCTCTACCAGATTATTCAAAGCCTCAGCGCTTTGCCCTGCTGACACCCTGCATCTCTCCTCACACCGGAACGCGGTGACATCATCCGCCAGCTGCGCCTCTCTGATCTCCACTTGCAGGCCTTCGTTCCCCTGCTTACTGCATCTGACAAGCCGCCCAAACAACTCTAAGTTACCTTCCGGTAAGACATGCCGTCCTTGTTTTAGCTGGAATATTGAATGCCAAGTTTTCTAAAACGAGCCTACGATACAGGCAGCTTAAAATAACAAGTCTAACCAGAAGTGAACTTTTACTTATTATTTCACGCTCAGGTTACTTACTTAGCTCAAGTTGCTTCTAACTTTTGCCATCAGCTTTATTAGCATGTTGTTTCATTATTTTATTCCATTCAAACTCAGTTTCATTTCACCCTCCTGTGCAGATTCTGTTTTTCTGGGGCATTAGTTCAAACTTCTCAGTCTCTCTCATTGCAGATACCTTTAACTCATTGTACCCAGGGTTGTTTGTTGCTTCCTCTGCTGCATTTATTCAGTGTGACAACTTACACATGTGGCAGCAATAGGGTGAAGCAAAAACGTTTCCTGTATATTAATTTTTAGCAACTTGAGATTTAGGATCAACATGGTTGCCTCCATATATTCTATATGTTGATCCTACTTATCACTCCTGTTACAAATCCAACTTATGAATCATAAGCCCAGCAGTTGTGGTCCATATTACTAATCCTGCTCATAAACTCATATCTTCTAGATATTGCAAGTTTGTGCGTGACAAAATACTAAGCCCTATTATGAACATGGACCCAGCTGGGATCAACGCCCACATGCAGAATCTAAGCCAGAGGGTTGACATACTAACAGATGGTCTAAATGCCCTCAAGGTCGAAAACAACACTCTGAAAGCACACATTAAGGATGTTGTAGATAAAAGGGTGCCCATACTAGAGCCTCAGGTCTGTACCCCAGGAAATTTAATGGAAATAGGTCTCAATATAGACACTTTAAAAATGCTTGCTTACTTATGTTTTCACTCAAACCCCATACATACCCTAATGATAGAGCAAGGGTTCTTACTGTTTCCTACTTAAGGGGTGAGCCCCGTACTTGGGCAAACACATATTTTGAGAATAATGATGACATATTAAACTCCCTGGAGAATTTTTTTAAAGCCATGGGTCAGCTCTATGAAGACCCTTATAAACAGCTCACGGCAGAAAATGCAATGAGAGGTTTGAAACAAAAGAAAAGAGTAGTTGAAGACTACATTACTGAATTTAAAAAATGGGCAAAAGATACAGAGTGGAACAACCTGTCTCTGAGAAATCAGTTTAGGCTAGGCCTACCAGATGGAATTAAGGACGAACTGTCCAGGTTAGAACTACCCCAGACTCTTGAGGATTTAATGACTCTTAGCATCACAATAGACAGACGCCTTAGAGAAAGGCAGCAGGAGAGGTCCTACCATGACACCTTCACTAAGAAACAACATGTACCAACTACAACCAACAGTTCCCCCGAACCTATGGACATAGGTTTCTTAAAAGGCCCCTTATCCTCTGAGGAGAAGAACCAACAACCTCTGTTTATATTGTGCTTCTGAGAACCACACTGTGTCCTTCCCTCCAGAAACAAAACAAGGGTAAGACTCCCATTCAACCTTATTGTTGTACCACTCAGGAACAAACACTTCCTTATTTAAACATATCTCTTCTTTTACAGTGGGAGTTTCAGCGGGTCAACGCTTCCGCGATAATTGACTCCGGAGCAACAGCCTCATATATTGATAGAGTATTCACTCATATAAATAAAATACCTTTAGTGCAAAAGAAGTCTCCTGTTTTCTTGAGAGGTATAGATGGTAAACCCATCACAACTGGTCCCGTAGAATACCAAACAATCCCCCTACTTGTCGTTTCTCCTGATCACCACAGGGAATATATCACATTTGATGTTATCTCCTCCCCTATATCACCTATTGTATTAGGGATAAAGTGGTTGAAATCCCATAATCCTCAAGTAAATTGGTCAACTTTAACACTTACCTTTAATTCAAAGTTCTGCCTTACCACTTGTTTTCCAGCTAATGTTTTACAAACCTCTGAAGTTCCTCAGGTTGTACAGATCCCTGAGGTATACCAGGACTATGCCAATGTGTTCAGTAAAACAGAATCTGAAAACTTACCACCCCATAGGAAGTACGATTGCCCTATTAAGATCTTACCGGGTTCTGAGATTCCAAGTGGGCATATCTACCCTCTCTCAAACCCAGAACTCTTACATCTAAAATCCTACTTAGATGAAAACTTAAGGAAAGGATTCATACACCCCTCCACATCTCCAGCTAGCGCTGGAATATTCTTTATTAAGAATAAAGATGGTACCCTCAGACCTATAGTTGATTATAGACAACTAAACAAAATTACAGTAAAAAAACGATATCCCTTGCCCCTTATTCCGGAACTTATAGAAAGGCTAGAGGGGGCAAATTTTTTTTACAAAATTAGACTTAAGGGGTGCCTACAACCTCATCCGAATTAGATCTGGGGATGAGTGGTTGACGGCGTTTCGAACCCGTTATGGATTGTTCGAATACGTCGTCATGCCATTTGGGCTCTGTAACACCCCTGCAACGTTTCAGCATTTAATCAATGACCTCTTTAGAGACATTCTAGATGTGTTCATCGTCATTTATTTAGACGATATTTTGATCTACTCCAAATCCTACCAAGAACATGTTTCACATGTAAGACAGGTTCTCTCCAGGCTTAGAGGTAATCACTTGTATGCAAAAGCAGAAAAATGCCTATTTAATTCACAATCCATATCCTTCCTGGGGTATGAAATATCCCCATTAGGTATCCATATGGAGAACAAAAAGGTTGAAGCAGTCCTAAATTGGCCCACTCCTAAGACTAAACGTCAGGTTCAATCCTTCATGGGTTTTGCAAATTCTTACCGCAAATTTATAAAAAATTTCTCCAAACTAGAAATTCCTCTGACCTCCCTCACGAAAGCGAATACAACATTCAAGTGGACAAACGAAGCTCAAGGTGCATTTGATCTGTTCAAACAAAAGTTCACTTCTGCACCCATTCTTCGTTTTCCTGACCCTAAGCTCCAGTTTATAATGGAGGAAGACGCATCCAACCTTGCGATAGGTGCCGTACTGTCACAAAGGGAGGACATTACAAAACCTTTACATCCTGTCGCCTTCTATTCCAGGACTCTAAATTCTGCCGAACAAAATTATCCCATAGGTGACAAAGAACTGTTAGCAATAAAACTCTCTTTAGAACATTGGCATCACCTTTTGGAAGGTACTTCTATTCCAACACTCATTTACACAGATCATAGAAACCTACAATACTTGAAATCCACTAGAACATTGTCTGCTAGACAAGTCCGATGGAACCTCTTTTTCTCCCGTTTTAACTTTCTCATCACATACCGTCCTGCGGGAAAAAAACAGAAAGCCGATGCTCTCTCACGAATAACAACTGAGAGATCACTTCCTACAACTGACCAATCCGTCATCCCAAAGGACAACTACCTATTTTTTACAGTCGAAATGGTTCCTATTCTCCAAAAAGAACAAACTAACGACCTCACAAAACCTTTAAACCTTCTTCAACTCAGCCTGGAAGGAATCTACTGTTATAACTCAAAACTCTATATACCACCATCCCTCAGAGCCACTCTTCTTCGCTCTGTTCACGAATCCTGTCTAGCTGGCCATCCAGGTCTTTACAAAACTCAAGAATTAGTTAAAAGGAATCATTGGTGGCCCCATATGTCCACTGACGTTAAGGAACATGTCCTTTCTTGTCCTGTCTGTACCATCTCCAAAAGAGACAAACATCCACCTTATGGCTTGCTCTTACCATTACCAACCGCAAAGAGACCATGGTCTGAAATCGCATTGGATTTCCTCATGGACTTGCCAGTTTCATCAAAGAATACCACTATCTTGGTGGTAGTAGATCTTTTTACGAAGATGTGCCACTTCATTCCTTTTACTAAACTGCCAACTGCTTTGGAGACTATACAGTTACTAGTTAAACATGTCATCAAACACGGGGGAACTTCCGGGCGGCGGCCATGACAGGTCACAAGTCTGTTTGCTGCTTCAAATTCTTATACAAATCTGCACACAATCTACCTTTTCATGCTCCATCGAGCGGTAACTCTTATTCAACTTTATACTATAGACGAAGCTCTTTCGACCAGTGTTACTCTTTTTAGATTTGAAGTAAGTTTCAGCCTACCGGTATATTACAAAGGTTGCGGCCTACTATTTGACCCCCCGGCAGGGCTCCTGGGAGTCTCTGTCGTTATTGAGCAGTGATATCCTGCAAGACACTGCTAGAACTTTTATTTCCCCATGGTTATATACATTTGCTGATTCCGAGTCTCCTGTGAGAGCTTGTCATGGAGACCGCTAAAGCCATCATTGAAGATATATGCTGCCTTTTGGAAGATTATATAAATACATATGAGACAACGCTACGTAAAGAACTCAGTGCGGTTGCACTGGTGCCTTCAAACAGCCTAACCCAGAAGACCCATCTTCACAGCCTGAGGAGAGTGGAGGCGCCTTGGGGCCCCGGTGCCTACCACTCACTAAAAATAGACCCTCACCAGATTTTGAGATTGACTAAGAGGAGCTGGAGATATGACGCAGGGAGGAGACGGCTGGAGGTGCAGCGAGCACCACAGGGCATCACCCGTATTTATAAGATGCAAAACAATGCCTAACTACGAGCCGCTCTTTCTGTGCGCTGCCACTGAAATTCTGGGCACTTAGTTCTAATGGCACCACTGTCAGAGATCCTGCTAAAAAATTTGAAAGCACACAGCTACGGTTACTAACCTCACCAGGACCTGGTCTTGCAGAGCTGGGTGCTTTCTCTGGCGCGGCTTTGTTCGCGGCTGGGCTGCAGGCGGCTGGGGGTACAGTGGAGTGGCGTATGGTCGGAACATCTTACCGAACCTTTGATTTCCTTATCCCAGCTGCATTTTGTAATCAAGCAGTTAAATCTGGAATTGGGTGATTTATATGTATTTCCTGATCGATATCGGAGGGCTGCTAAAACCACCACATGAGGTCTAATATACAGAAGCAAGTTTCATTATGTCAATATTTTCAGTTTTATTTCTTAACTTAACTCTAAGGCTACTTTACACCAACACTCCTAGATGAGAGCGAGGTATCTGAACTGATTACAGAAGTTGCCCAGAGTCATCCTTTATATTACGCACTAAGACTAATGTCCTGCTTACCTCTGATTTTGATTAATTATATGTTGTACCTTTATACTGGGACTTGAAGCTTAACATGGAGCCATAAGAGCAAACATTTCCCACAGTGAAACTACGTTTTATTGATATATTGCTAGGTATGGAATAGTTCATAGACACATATTATCTAGGTCTAGGTGCTATAATTTCCATTGCTATTGTGCTGGCTCTGTTCAATATGACGAGATTGCTCCACGAGGGTTAATGCCATTTGTCTGCCTGCGGCCAGGGCAGAACTCTTGGTTCCCACTATAGTTGATAGCACCAAGCTGCTAAAATGTATCTTTCACTAACTCTAACTAGCATATTTACTTTTGCAATATACAGCCCTATACTATTAGGCTCCTACATTACAGCTATGATTGTGATTTTGGTTATAAATATGTTTATATATATATGCTTTATAGACTTTCTCTAGTTAACAGATATATATGTTTTTGCTTATTGACACGGGATGTTAAAAATTTGCTGAGCATGACCTATGTACTCCTATTTGTATATACTACTGATGTTGCTTACCTAATATTCAACTCATATAATAAGAGTGGTATTTGCCCATCCTATAGGATAACCTGACTTCTATTTCATACAGGATCTGTGAGCCTTCACTTAAATGTACTAGACAAACTAGGAATTAGCTTACACCTTCTATAAGAAGAATGTGGTTAGTCTACATGTTAGCATAATTATATCCTACACCATGCGTTAGAATATAGGTTCCTTTACCATGCTCTCTGACAAATCTGAAACTATATGAGATCCATATAATTGCTTGCTTTGGGCAATATACGACAAAATAGCCATGAACCCCAGTAGCAAACCCCTATGAAGTATAGGTCTCTTCTGATAAGCTCTTCCTACTGCTGCATAACCTATCAGCATTAACTCCTACAGTAACTAAAAACTCTAATGAGGTTTTTCAGTCAGAATCCAAAAGTGGTCCTCTTTGGTGACATTAGCCTCCATTAGCTTGGTTTGTTAGTGCAGAGGTCCAAAAGTGGCCTCAATTATCATTTTGGAGGTGTACAGAACACTAGGCATAACATCTACATGTTGTTATCTTTTGTTTTATCCTTTTTTTTACCAGATATGTATGTTACCAATTTACAATATCACTTGTTTGTATCCCAGCATTACCTTTGTATCATAAGACTTGATATCCTATGTATGCCTTTCTACTCTCATCAGCATTAACTCCTACAGTAACTAAAAATTCTAATGAGGTTTTCCAGTCAGGATCCAAAAGTGGTCCTCTTTGGCGACATTAGCCTCCATTAGCTTGGTTTGTTAGTGCAGAGGTCCAAAAGTGGCCTCAATTATCATTTTGGAGGTGTACAGAACACTAGGCATAACATGTACATGTTGTTATCTTTTGTTTTATCCTTTTTTTTCTACCAGATATGTATGTTACCAATTTACAATATAATTTGTTTGTATCCCAACATTACCTTTGTATCATAAGATTTGATATCCTATGTATGCCTTTTTACTTTCAAAACCTCAAATAAAAATTATTAAAAAACCCCAAAAAAAAACCATGTCATCAAACACCACGGACTTCCCACTTCTATACTGAGTGATCGAGGTATCCAATTTTCTAGCAAACTTTGGTATCAATTCTGTAAAACATTCTCTGTCGAAAGGAAATTAACCACCGCATACCACCCACAATGTAACGGCCAGACTGAGAGATGTAACCAATGGCTGGAACAGTTCTTGAGACTTTTTTGTTCTTCTCAACAACATCTTTGGACAGACTTTCTACCATATGCGGAGTTCTGTTATAATAACACAATCCATTCCACTATCGGTCAAACTCAGTTTTTCGCTAATTACGGTTTTCACCCCAGTTTCCAGATATTTCCTTCATCCCAGAGTTTCTCACCCAGTATCTCTGAATTATCTGACAGCATCTCCTCTAACTTCAAATCCATAGAATCAGCCATAGTCACTGCAAAACAACTACCGAAAAAGTACTATGATCGTCACAGAACACCTCCTCCGGTTTATACACAAGGTGATCTAGTCTGGCTCTCCACCAAGAACCTACGGTTAAACACCCCATTTAAGAAACTTTCTCCGCTTTTTGTGGGTCCTTACCCGATTGAACGTGTTATTAACACTAATGCTGTATGCCTTAGGCTGCCAGATACTCTGAAGATTCATCCGACATTTCATGTGTCCCTCCTTAAGCCTTACAAAGAGCTTAGAGGCTTACCTACTCGCAGATCACTTCCTCCGGTCTCCATTGACCCTAATTTGGAGTATGAGGTCCGCTCTGTTCTGGATTCCCGTCGACGGAGGGGTCAATTGGAATATCTCAGTAATTGGAAGGGTTACTCTCATGATGAGGATTCATGGGAGCCTGCTAGTAACATCTCAGCACCACGTCTGGTTTCTCTTTTCCACCAGCGTCAACCCGATCGTCCTAAGCCCTGAGCCCCGGGAGTGGCTCCTTGAAGGGGGGATCCTGTCAGGTATTACTCTCATCCTTAAACAGATATGTTTCTACTGTTCCTTTAAGTGCTCCAACTGCTAACTTCCTCCTGCCTATTAAAGCTCCTCCTTGCCAATTCACATTGCTTAGTATTGTAGATGCCTTTCCTGTCTACAGAGAGCCTATCTCGTGTGAACGCTGTTCACTATTGATATCTACCTTCAAGTACTTTATTCTAAGTCCTGGATCCTGCGTGAACGCTGTTCACAATCTGCTACTACCAACTTATTCAGTACTTTGCTGAAAAGAAGGGGGGTACTAAGGCACTACTTATGATTTTCTGCAGGAATTTTAATTTGCTTATAATTTGTCTATTGCTGGTAGCAACTGTATTTCTATAATAAGTGCAACAAAGAGGGTGCTGTGTACTGGGTTAAAACTAGAGCAGATCAGTGCAAGACTGATATTAGTGTACACCTGTATAGCACTCACATTCCTGCGTATGTGTTAGAAGTGATAGATAATATGAGACTGGCAGGGTGGAGTACTAGAGAAGATAAATTAAAATTTAACCTTTAATAGAAATCATTAAAATAATATATACACAAACAAACAAGACATTTAAAATTAGTATCTACTATTAGAGTACGATTCACTATTTATAACACTATCTCTGGTGTGACGGGGATGGTGAGTAAGCTGCGTTTTGGGTATAGACAGATTACCAGTAAAAGGTTATTATATCAAAGGTACCTAGATATAAGATTGCCATTAAGGGTGGCTCCTGTTGTTTATATGGTAGGGATACCAGGCTTGTGCTAGACTGGTCGCTTTCTTGCCAATGTTATGACTTGTGATTTTTATCATTCATTTGGTTAAAATAACCATTCTTTGAGGTTGGCAATATTACTGAGTCAAAAACTCTTATTGGGTACAGGACTTGCCTTGATATTGTGTGAATATTCAAATTTCTTACCTCTTGCAGTATTACATTTCTTATAACATTAGTATATTTGTTTGTATTTCAATTATAACGTGCCTGTCACCATCCTGTGTATATATTGAATGGGTAGATTACCATTCTAGATAAATCGTTATAGTGGATATGGTGTTTCTTCTAATGTTTTACCGACTCACAGCTTCTATACTTATATTCTATAATAGTTAAAGTTAATTACTGTATTTCACCATTAGATGGCAGAGTTGTATCTTAGTTTGAATTGTCTTTGGTGTCAGTAGTCTGTAAACTTATTGTATTGGCACTGCTGATATTAGAAAGTAACGTTTATATTTGAAATTTCCACGTTCAAATTCTGTAGTTATGTTGTATAGTTTATAGTAATTATTAAAATGTTATAAACCTGGTATCAATATAGGTCGTTTACCTTTTTGGGATGCATATAACAATCTGTCTCCTTGAGACTGCTAAACTTATATGAATTAGAGCTCTAGATGAATACTCAACAAAAAATTTTGAGTTTCGGTTCCGGTGGGTGGCGTTTCAAGATGGACGCAAGTCTGAGCGGCTCTGCTTAAAATTCTAGATTTCTTCCTTCATCTAGGATAAATCCATCGCCATCCTATCACCCCTTAGCAGTTTTAGCTGTTTGGGCACCTCAAGGGATCAGGATTGACACCTCTTGGCCCCCGGGACGACAGAAAGAGACGAGAACGGAGAGAGAAGTGCTGAGTGCTGCGCTACATGCTGTGCACAGTATACTGGGACACAGGAATGAAAATGGATACCTTTCCCATAGAATCAAACTACCGAACCCAAGATATGATAACATCCCTAAAGAACCTATTTCTACCGGCGCTCAGCAAGTTGGACTATTCATTGCAAAAATTACTAATTGAAACTCAAGCCGAGAACACGTTGCGCTTCTCTTCAAAATGGCGCCAAATCCCAGCAGAGCTATATAGTGAGACTGTTTGCATGCCTCCAGAGGTCTACCGAATAGAGCAGAACGAGGAACCACAGGGGTGGCAGCTATGGTCATGGCTGTCTAACCCAACCGTACCGGACCTCTGCTCTGCACCACAGATCAGTCACAAGGAATTTATCATGGATATGAAAGATATGGCGATGAGCAACAAAACAGGCGACAACACACTTGCATTGCGGTGTGACCCTGGCATTCACTCTCCCTTATGCCAGTCCCTTCAATACACCATCTCTAATGCTGGAAACCAGCAGCACGGCAGAGTATCACGTCTAGTAGTACGATTAGAAGCGATTCAGCTAATGCTCAAATCTGAAACAGAGCAGTATGCTGATGCTGACAGCCTCAACCCCCGAAGAGGAGAATAACGGGCTATACATTCACAGGGCAGTGGGCATCGGCTGATAGTAAGAACAAAATTGCTGGGGGTCAGTTTCCCTACCTTTATTGACTGGCTCTAAAGACTCTCTAAAACTTTACGGTAGCAGAGGACTTTTCACTTTATTACTTTAATACGCACTGTACTTTCTGGGAACCTTTGTGCACTATAACGGCAGATGCTTTATTTTTTACTTTTATTATGCTCAGGACAGCGGATAGAATATAAAACTGTTATATATAACTGGGTTATAGGGATTAGAGTGCACATTTATCTCACTAAGTCATACAGCGGCTGCAATGTCTGTTAAAATCTGCTGCTTAGGTTCAGCACTTATACAGCCGTTCTGGGACACAAATAAGCCGGGGAACAAATTGTCATTTTCTGAATAGATTAATGTTGACCCTTTTTGTTATGTTCTATTGCTCAGCTTTTCCTAATGTTGTTGGTTTTTTTTGTTTGTATGTTTTTGTGTTTTGTTTATCTTGGTTTTTTTTTTATTTTTTAATCAGGACGCTTTCTGCTTGTTCATGGCTCCTTGTTTGTTAAAAATAGCAAACAGTTTTTCTGCTTCTTTCTTTTTTTTTTTTTTTTTTTCTGTCCATTTGAATGTATAACATATCAGTTTTCTACATTGGATTTTAGTTCCTTTTTGAAGTTTATGCTGGTATAGCATCATTTATAGTAACTGGATCCATCCTCTAATCCAATTTCAGTGTATCTGAGACTCAGTGCATTAGCCGCTTACTATACGCGCTGCAATATTAGGAGACATGCACATTGCTCCATATGATCTTGTGGGCAGCTCTCCCTCACTTACTCTATAAGCTGTGTAGACAAATATAACGGCCTGCTGGTATATATTGGTGTTTAAAAACAAACAAGAAAAAGAGGAAAAACCTCAGATGTTTCTGAGAACTGACAGTTACATACCCTGATCATTGCAGCCCTGGTGTTATAAAGCTATGGAGCCCTTTCAGTGTAATAGTATTAGCGTGTGGGGCAAGCTCCTGATCAAAGATGTTGTAGTGCTTAACAAATTCCTTTCAAGGATAGCCGTAACCTGTATATATCATGTCATCATGTTATTTATGGTGTTCCTCCTCTCTGCTCGTACAGGAGTTAGATGATGTCCTTTGCAGCATTATGGTATCCTACCCGCCCCCTTAGGTTTTGGAATTTCACAAGCCGCTGCTCTAAAGAGACGGCACCAGCATTTTATCTGTGACATGTTGCCTGCAGTTTTGACAAATATGAGCCTGCATTATCTCTTAAATATGCACCTTGTAATAACATAGAGTCTGTTAACTATTTCTCAATACTGTCACAGCTATCATTTTGCAAGATGCACATTATCTTTTTTACATATTTGTATACCCTATATTATGCGCAGAAACATGCTGTTGCACTTTATTGCTTTATTTTGAAACAGTATGCACACCCTGGGGTACTATACTGAAGCTTTCCAGTTTTTACACTGACAGCACTCTTCTTGTGTCCATAGTATAACCTTAACATTAGTACAATGCAATAGACTTTGTTACCCATCTCACTTTTCACACTGTATGGAGTAGTGTGTATTTTCTTTCATGTCTTCAAGTCATTTGGTTTATCTCATTTAACGTTGTAAAAACATTCACTTAAGGCTAAGCTCCAAGGGCAACGCTATACATATCTTATGTTAGTATTCAGATAATGCCCAGTTTCTTGTAATGTAAACGCTTACCTTAATTCCACAATATAGTCTAGACATTAATATAACTATTAATGGATTTTGTGGGTCTCCCAAGCTGAACCCCCCCCACCTCACTCCATTTGTTAATATTTTTGACTAATGTTTTGCTTTTGTTTTGTTTCCCCTTTTTATTTTTATTTTTTATTACTATTTGGTCTTTTATTGTTGTTTTGTTTTTTTGTGTTGTTATTCTAAAATTAAGAAACACAGATTCAACTTTAAATGGTACTTGACTGCTCAAACTTGTGCAGCCCATACACACTTAATATCTTAGTTAACCTCTTATCTGTTTGGTATGCTAAAAAGGCTCTGCAAGGATTATAGTAGGTGATTTCTATGTTGTGAATGGAGATTATCATATTTTCTTTCTGTATCAACAATAACAACTGTACCACCTTTGATAGAATATTGATGTTATATATGTGACACTTATTCTAGAGTGTGAAATGTAATATATTTATAACTCTATCCTGTATGTGCACACATATTTTTCTTGTACCTGTGTTTCTTTAATAAAAAGAATTTAAAAAAAAAATAAAAAAATTTGAGTTTCATGGGAAATATATTTGCTGTTACTAACTGTTTGGGGGTTCTAATAAGTCATGGAACTTATTCAATCGTTATGTGTGTAAACTCAATTAAGCATATATTCCAGTTTTTTAATTTCAACAGTACTCGAATTCTCTTTTGCGATATTACTATATATTTTTTTTTTAAAACATAAATTGTTTAGATTTTCTCTATAGATATTACTGCAGTATTGAATTTATGCTGGTAATTATTTGTCTGCCCCTTTTAGATATTGTAGCTTGGATCTTGTCAGCAAGGTTCTTACTTGAGTTATATTTGTTTTGTAATTACCAGCCTATACCGTCACAGGACTGGGTAATGTTTGGAGGGTATCAGCCTATACCTTTCGATTGCTCTTAAGGTTATAATAATTAGATTACCGGCCTATACCTTTATAAAACAGATAAAGTTATTGTTACCGGTCTACACCTTACATTGGCTGGTTACTTTCACCTGTTCAAGGTTGTTTCGGTTTTGTATAAAGTTACTGGCTTGTACTTTAGTATGCTATTGGATGCTAGCGTTACCGGCCTATACCTTTATATAAAGTTACTGGATTATACCTTAAATGCTCTATCAGATGCTATAGTTACCGGCCTATACCTTAGTGTAAAGTTACTGGCTTATACCTTAATACGCTATTGGATGCTAAGTCTACATGAAAAATGTAGTAACAGCACCCCCAGGAGGTATGTGTATGGAAGTTACGAAGATATGAAACATTAAGGAACAACCAATCAGAGTTCATCACACAAACATAACTTGAGTCATTATGGTCTCACAGACATGATAACAAAATTTCAATATTTTATCAAATCAGATGTACAGATAACATGTCCCATGGTGCATCTCATGTTTACTTCACCATATAAAAGTCCATTACATGTTGCCATCTTTGTTAGTTCTCTAATGTCTGCTGGCAGTTTATATATTATATATATATATATTTTTTTTTTTTGTGGACTAGCAGGCATGACGCCTCCCAGGTTCACCAAGCATGAGAGTGCAGCACTGGTCAACGCTGTCATCCGCAGCTGTTTGGGAACAAGAAGAAGTCAACGAAGCAGAGCATTAAGAAGGCCTTCTGGGCGTCTATCACCAATGATGTTAACTTGGTGTTG